>NC_079223.1:15150334-15256683 GCF_029633865.1 Lampris incognitus
GTTATGGAGCTCCAGTCTCTCACTGAGGACCGTCAGCAAGAAGGCTGCTTTCGACAGCGTGTTGGTGGCCACCTGGGTCTGACGACTGGTCGACACCTTGCTTTTCTTTCCCTGAAACAAGACAGCAGCGCCGAAGACAGAGGAGTCACAGCAGTAAATATGTTGTCTTCATCAAAACCCACATCTGGGAAAAGCATTTTAAAATAATTCATTCATCGGAGGAAGTGGTGAGACTTGACATGAAAGAAAAAAAATAAGGCTAGAGTATGGTGCTGTATTACAGCCTTAAGAGTGAGATGGAGCTTGGTTCTGATGTTAATGGATGGCTTTCTAGGCTGACTTTGATAAATAATTAATCCTTGCGAGAGAGAGAGAGAGAGAGAGAGAGAGAGAGCGAGAGAGGAGTGTATCCCTAAAAGGTTGTCTGCCCTGTAAATTAAACCCACCACTGCCACTAAAGAATTGCATCCAATGATGCAGAACTATACACAACTTCTACTCAGCATGTACACGTCCTCTGAAGACTTGGTTTTTCTAGGAGGCCCTGAGGGTTGTTCTCAATAGCCTAAACCTCTGTCCATAGTGTCGGAGTTTAAGATAAAAAAACAATCTGCTACAGACCAGGAACAGAGAAATAATTAGACAAAGCAAAAGATCCGTGAAGTAGAAGCCTGGTGGGAGGTCCCAGCTACCTTGGTCTGCGGTTGCTCCACTTTGAGGTCAGGGGGGTTGGCCAGCAGGTCGCCCGCCAGCTCCACCGCTAGTCTGCATGCCTCATTACTGTAGCCATGGGCATGAAGGGCCTCCGCACACGCAAACAAGACCTGGGACATGGACACACGCGCACACACACACACACACACACACACACACACACACACACACCAAAGCATTCAGGTCACACGTTATTGACAGCAGTACAAATCACATACTCGGTACCAACACAACAAGCTGGCTGACTTTATCTCCAGCCCACCGGCAAGATTATTTTTCTTTTCTCCATACAGGTTTTAGCCATTCAAACTCCTTCACTTCTCTTCTGGGTAAGTTTCAAAGATCCCTTCATCAGATTAATCGGTACTTCAATAAACATAATTTACACTTGTATCCCCCATCAGATTTGGCCTACCAAATATTGGTTTAACTTTTAAGCAATTCAACTTGTATATTTTGTGACTAAAAAGATGAAACATGTCAACGTATAAAAAGGACAAGAAAAGGATTATATAAATCTTTATTTTATGTAGGGAGGGTTTTTTATCCTGACACAGGGGGGACAGCCATATGGTTATTCTCTTAGATAGCGCTCCATGAGAACTTATTTTCCTCTCAGTAGCCCCTTCTCAACTGACATGGGGCCATTCCTGATGCCGACCCCTTTCTCAAATTTAATCTCAACCGCAAAAATACTGGTTACTGGCTGGCAAAGTCTGCTCCGTTCCAGCCCAATTTACGTGTTGGTCTTAGGGGGGGGGGTTTATTTTCACCCCCATTAATGTCATTACAATGTTATCAGCGTCCCATCAGCACTTCACTTTGATTTTGGACGCTGTCGCTAATAAAAAATATATAATAGACTGCATCACCAATGTGCATTTATCAAATTTTCAATACAAGTATGACCCTCCATTAAAAATGGAGGATGTGATGATTGGAACAAGAACATTCTAGCCAGACGGCTAACTCGTGACCTGTTCATGGACACTGAGGCAATATTTCAATATTTCACCTTGTTCATAATAACTGATTATTTCTAAATATACATGTTCATGTGGACTATTTTATCAATGAATTCTTTTATTAGTACTCTGGTATTAATAAAAGAAAATGTTTTGTATTTGTATCGTACAAATACATCAGGTTAACGGTGTCATCTGGTTATGTAGTTGTTTGCTTCTCAAACTGTTGGAAACACTGACCGGCTCAGCCAATCAGCAACTAGAATAAAGACATTTTTTCTTTAAATGTGGAAGGGAAACCTTTTTTCCTCACCTCCATGCGTCCCTCCTGCTCCAGGGGTTTGATCCCCGCAAATATATCTGGTTCCTCCTCATGATGGTTGTCTGCAGCTCCTCTGTCTGCACCCTCCTCTGAGGCAGCACTCAGGTAGTAGGCCTGGTAGTCATCCTCCCCTACAGCTTCTCCTCCTGCTGCTTCTGGGCCTTGGTTCCCTGGACTGCCTGTGCCTCCTGGCCCCCCTCCTGTTTCCGGTCCCCCTGAAGCAGCCTCCCTGCGGCTCCTCGCCGGCTTGCCAGAGGTTGAAGAAGTATTTAACTGGGCAGAGCCACTGGCATCACCTTCAGGGTCAGTCTCCTTGTCTCCATTCTCCTCAATGTCTGCCTCCAGCTCCACCTCCTTCTCTCCGGCAGGGGGAACGTCCATAAAAACTACCACAGTCTCTTTGGAAGGGAAGCAGGGGGGCAGAGGATCAACGGCAGGGAGGGCAGCTAAGGCATGGCTGACCCGCTTTGCCTCAAACATCTTGGAGGTGCCGACCCCGCTGCCGCTCCCGCCACCACTGGTGTACTTGTGTGAGTCTCGGAGCAGAGAGCTGGGAGAGGGTAGCATCTCGGGTGGAGGGGGCATGAAGTCAAAGGTGTTGCTGGCCTCTGCACCCAGCGCCAGACAGGAGCCATCATCCAAGTTGAGCTCGGCCATGTCAGGCTCCAGGGAGCTGTCCTCACTGCTGGTCCGCCGCTTGGCACAGCCATGTTTAACACCTCCCAACCCTCCCACAGCTCCACCACCTCCCGCAGAACTCCCTAAGGACAGCCCCTTGCCACACCCTTGAGTCAATTTGGCCTTGCCTCCAGAAGAGGAGCCGAGTCCCTTGTGCAAACACTTTCCTCCTCCCCCGTCCTCCATGGAAAGAGAAACATTCCCGCCCACACGCACCATCACCCCGCCTCCCCCGCCAGCGGACAGCCCCTTCCTCTTACTCACAATGGTCTCCTTGGGGCGTACCGCCACCTCCTGCTGGGGAGAGTGGCCACTTCCTCTTCCTTTGGAATCCAGGCCTCCTCCCCCTAGCTCAGGAGGTTCTCCACCTCCTCCAGCAGCAGCCTTGGCTCCTCTCTGCTGCTGTGTGGCCCTGGCCCAACAGAAAGAGGCCATCTTTTTGTCAGCGCTGCAATAGGTGATGCCGGGCAGTGGGTAGGACACTTCCCAGTTAAAGTAGCAGGATTCCACAGCAGGTTTGAATCCCTGGAAGAGTTTGTCCAGGGACTTGCGGTGTTGGCCCCGTTTGACTATCTCAATGACCTTCAGGTGCCACTGCTTCAACTGAGCTGCCAGCTCCAAACGCCTGATGGAAAGGTAGGGACACACGTTACTTTACAGGAGTATACCTTGAAACAATAAACTTTTTCTACTGACAAAAGTGTCCTTTTCTTAAGTCTACAGGAGTAACTCAGTAGGGCTGTGTATTGGTAAGAATTTGGCAATATGGTTCGCATCACAGTTCAGTATATTGTGATATATTATACTACAAACACTGATATATTGCAATTTTGTGTCAAAATTTTAGAAAAAATTTAATAAAGAAAACACCCCAACATGTATCACATCAGAGTAATTGGAGACTTGGCTAGTGTCACACTGGAACGCCTGATGTTGTTGTGTTTCTGTGTCTTGTTACGATACTGCACCCACCACCTATTACCTAGTGGACAGAGACGGAAACCACACAATGAAGTCGTGATGCTGACACATCAATTTGTGTCATCTTAATAGTGGATGCAGTGTTTTTGAAACTCAATACAATATTGTGAAAGATATCGCAATACTCAAGTGTATCCATATTTTCTTACACCTCTATTCATTAGGTAGTTGCCATCTTATGCAAAAGTTAGTGCACTTTACAGGCGCAAACTTAAAATTGAAATTTCTGTACACTTTTAAAACACAATTACTATTTATTAGCTGGGTTTAACAGATTGGGGGAAAAAAATGAATCAGTAAATGTGCAAATGGTTAGGCGATCCCCATTCAATAACACCACCAGAAATGACAGCTTCCAAAGGTTTTTCTTTTGCCAACTAAGAGTCTCTGTTCTTGGTTTCGGAGTTATTCTCACTCTTCCCAAGTCTCTTTCAGCTCAAAAATATTCTAAGGAATTACTCGTCTTACACTGCGTGGTTGATATCTTCCCACAACCTTCTAACAATATTCAAGTCTAGGGACTGTGAAGGTCATCCCAAAACCTCTCACTTTTATTCCTTTAGATAATTCATAATTCATTCTGACATGCGGTTTCGGTGTTTGTCTGGCTGAAATATAACCTAAATACCAGCTTCAATGCCAGAGTCCTACATTTGGGACAGTGGTTGATCAACTGAGTCCACTCTTCCATCCACCCACATATTTCTTTGCTACTGGCTATCACACGACCACAAAAAATAAAACTGTACTTCTAGCTTTGATAAGGACATTAAAGAAATCACCAAGACTGCCTTTTTTTCACTTTTTGTTCACGTTTGTCCATTTTCACAAATATCATATTTGCAGATATCCCCACATTTATAAAAGTGGGGGTATCTGCAGCCAGTTCGGACTGAAGAAGTCACTTAGATGAGTGAAGAAACGTTTCTCCCAATAAACCTTGTGTCCAGGTGAACTGATTCACCTTTCTGTAATTTCCTTACCTGCATTATTGAGCATATATATAAAGACATCCAGGCTTGATTACTGTAATGTTGTTTTCAGGTCTGCCACATGCTAGTACTAAAAGTCTTCAGATGGTTCAGAATGCTGCAGCTAGAATCCTAACTAAAACTAGAAAATTTGACCATATTACAGCAATTCTTGCCTCCCTTCATTGGCTCCCTATCCATGTTAGATCAGACTTCAAGGTGCTTCTGCTGACTTATAAAATCCTAAATGGGCTTGCCCCATCTTACCTGTCTGATCTCATTAAACCGTACCTTCCATCTTGAGCACTCTGCTCTCAAAATACCGGGCTCCTGTGTGTACCCAAAGTTAAAAGAAGTCAGCTGGTGGCAGGGCCTTTTCCTATCAGGTCCCGTTCTTGTGGAATAACCTACCTGCTGCCATCAGACAATCAGTCTGTCGAGTCTTTCAAATCCTTACTTAGAACTCATCTTTTTTGCCTTAGCCTACAATTAGTTCCTTAAATTGAGAGCGTCACAACCTGGTGGGTCAGTTTGTCTCAATGAATTTACAAAGCACTGTTCTGCCCACGAGCTTTTAGAGAATAGATTTATGGCTATTGCAAGTTCCCTTTTCTCTCACGTCTTTTCTCTCTCTCTGAATGATGCCTTCTCCTGTCTCTTCTTCCATGTGTTTGAAGGGTGGGGTGTGAGTCTCCCCCATAAGCACATGTAGTCTATCCTCCTCCCAGGGCTCCATGGTGATGGTGGCCGCCACCTGGATGCTGCTTGGTATCCTCCTCATCACAGTCTTTATATATCTTACAAATCCATATAATGTTGTTATCCTGTTTCAATGTTGTATCTTTCTCTCTCTCTCCGATGTGTAACTAATGTCTTTTCTTGTCTCTTCTCCTGTGTATGTGAGTGGTGTGATTCTCCCATGTGTATGTGTAGTCTGTCCTCCTGTCAGGTCTCCATGGAGATGGTGGTTGCATGGCTCAGGTCCTGGGCTGTTCTGGTGGCGTCTGGACACTGTTTGGCATCCTCCTCATCATATTCTTCATACACCTTATAATTCCATTATAATTCTATTATCCTCTCTCAACGTTGTATTCTGTAAATTGTTTTTTACTCTGTACACACAACATTCACTGCACATCTGTCTGTCTCGGGAGGGCGATCTCTCCTCTGTTGCTCTCCTAAGGGTTCTTCCTATTTTTTCTCCTGTAAAAGGTTTTTTTTTTTCAAGGGAATTGTTCCTTATCCGATGCAAGGGTCTAAGGACAGGCTGTAGTATCGCTATAAAGCCCACCAAGGCAAATTTGTAATTTGTGATATTGGGCTATACAAATAAAATTGATTTGACTTTACTTTTCTTGAGTAAGTTTATTTTTCTTGCGAGGATATTTGAGTTATTTTCTGTTACTGACAAACTATTCCGAAGTAGGATGACTTCTACTAAAATATCTCAGCACTCCTTCTACCTCAGGAGAGGGTAAAAGATGTTTGGTTTTCTTGCACACAGGGTGTCATTTATTCTCCACATTTTTTACTCAAGGAACACTATAGTAGGACTAAAGCTGTGATATTAGCCAAAACAGACGGTACCGTTTAGCCTACCCACACCAAACTGATGACACTAAGAACAAAGTGCCTGGTGCTGTTCAGTTTGGCTTATAATAATAATAATAATAACTTATTTATACTGCTTTTAGAACGGAGTTCTGCTGACTCAGCTTTATGTCCCAATGACAGCACATTAAAAGATAAGATAAAATTTCTCCCCAGCTTACAAGGGGGCGTATGGGTAGCATAGCGGTCTATTCCATTACCTACCAACACAGGGATCGCTGGTTCGAATCCCCGTGTTGCCCCCAGCTTGGTCAGGCGTCTCTACAGATACAATTGGCCGTATCTGTGGGTGGGAAGCCGGATGTGGGTATGCGTCCTGGTCGCTGCACTAGCGCCTCCTCTGGTTGGTCGGGGCGCCTGTCGGGGCGCCTGTTTGGCGGGGAGGGGGAACTGGGGGGAATAGTGTGATCCTCCCACGTGCTACACCCCCTGGTGAAACTCCTCACTGTCAGGTGAAAAGAAGCGGCTGGCGACTCCACATGTATCAGAGGAGACATGTGGTAGTCTGCAGCCCTCCCCAGATCAACAGAGGGGGTGGAGCATCGACTGGGACGGCTTGGAAGAGTGGGGTAATTGGCCAAGTACAATTGGGAGGAAAAAAAAGGGGGGGGATCAACAAAAAAAACAAACAAAATCGGTAACACTTTCTATGAAGCTTGCATCTATAACGCCCTATAAGCATCTATAATGCCCTTCAAGCATCTACTGCATCTATAACGCCCATACTTTCCTATAATGTGCATTACAATGACTAACGGCTATGGCTGAAGACTGTGAAATAGCACTGAAGTCTCATTATGCATCTCTACAAAACTTCAGCAAAACAAGTTGGCTATGATGCATTATGACATCTGACAGATAAACAGGCTAATGATGAGTGTCTGTGAATGTTCTCATTCATCCAGGTCATGGTTATCCAAAGGAGTTGAATCAAGTGCAACTGGACTTGGTATATATCCGTGAAGACGTTTCGCCTCTCATCCAAGAGGCTTCCTCAGTTCATGCCTTTCTGACTAGACCAAGCTAGTCTGACTGGCTGGTGATGAGACTCAGTATTTATCCTCTAGGAGTCATTGTCAGAGCTATTGATTGCGTGGCTCTTTGTGATGAGATGTTTACCAACGCCCGTCACTACCAGAGCCATGAATATGCGTAGCTCTTTTGTGTACCGATGTTATGGCCGCACCCGTCGTTATCAGAGCTATTGATATGCGTGGCTCTCCTGTGCTCCAATGTCCAGCCGCGCCTGTCGCCATCGGAGCTGTTGATTTGCATTTGTTTAGCAGCGACGGTCGTTGGGGGTGTTACTTTCGACTTCATTGTTCAGTGGAGCTGTTAGTGACCGACTGTTGTTCTTGGAGGCTAGGCTTCTTGAGTCTCCTGGGTAGAGATGGCTAATGATGAATGCATAAATCCGTTTTTAAATTTGCATAATGTATCATAAAGGTGGTTATGAGGTGTTGTGAGGGCGTATACATGGTTATAATGAATTTTACAATGACTTATAGCTACACTTATATGGCGTTATAGATGCCTATAGGGCGTTATACATGCAAGCTTCATATAAAATGTTACCAAAAGTTCCTCCCCAGCTCAAAAGCTATGCACCCCTGTACACTTTTAAAATCTTATGTGATCTGTTGATTCATATTTGTTTATGGCATTTTCAGGTGTCATTGTTTGAACGTCCTTATAATGACCTGGGAAGTTTCTGTAACAAAGTTTTCCACCATAGTGAACCTATGACTTATGATGGGCTTCCGGCTCTTTTGGAGAAGCGAGAGAAAATTTGACACAGTTTTACAGAAAGTTAAACGTTACGTGATCTGACCTCTGAGGGCTCATCGTGGGGTCGAGCACCGCCAGCCTCCACAACACCACCATCTCGTCACACATGCTAGCACAGGCATGCGCCGCCACCTCCGACTGCCCGTTGCTGCGCCCAGTGTGCCCACTTGCGCTGCTGTGGGAGGCTGATGTACGCACACTGTACCACCAGCCAATGATCTGAAAAGAGAGAAAACGGAATGAGACCCTGAATTCCCTGAGTGAGTGCATGGACCACACATACAAATAACTAACCCATGGATGTCTCCTACTACGCAGCCACGACAATCAAGCTCAACAATTTAAATGAGTTACAGAGCAAGTCACCTCAGCTGCAGTGCAAACAGCTAAAAGGCAGCGTTCAAGACTTACAGCCTTTACATACCAAGTCTGAATTTTTTGTATAGGTTTTTTCTAATTCTTTCATTGTGGTCCGACAACTCTAAAGAACCTCTGAGAACCTACTGAAGAATGCAGAAGAAAAAAAAAAAATCGAAACTGTTCTAAAACATTTATGATGGATGACTTCTTTGTAGCTGTTATGTAAACTTAATAGACAAAACATAAAGTTATATTTATTTTATTTTTACGTGCAAACGTTTTGGATGAAAAATTCAAACTGGGTGTGCAAAAGCCCTTTACTCCTGCACATCTGACATGCTAATATCTAGCACGTTCAAATACAAACATGAGAGACACGCTACTGGCTCCACTTAAAAACAGTCTTGTTTTTGTTCGGTCTACCTTTATACAAAAAAGACTGTGTGGTGCATGGTTGACAAATGATATATTTCATGACAATACTAAGAGAAGAGAAATCTGTATGAAAACAATTAAGACAAAATCAAACCATTTAGGTAGAAATGTAGGATATGTAGCTAAAATAACTAAAACGGATTACACTTTTTCTTCATTTTATCACTATTATTTGAACGTTCTGACACATTCATGTTCCTTATTGTATATCAAATACAATTAAAACTTCTGGCAGTCATCTCACAACCACAGAAAATATTGTTTGTGTTTGCGATGCTGCCACTGGCCCGCTGGTCAGCCACAGCTGGTATACGATGCTGTACTGGTTAAGATGGCGGCATATTCAAAGCCTGGTCAGAGTTAGCAGTAAGTTGAAAAAAAGGAGGCTGTCCACGTCTAATCATAGCAAAATGACAGTGGTGTACAAGCCGGCGTTTGTTCACCTGCTCGTAGGTGAGACACTGCTCCGTCAGGATTTCCAGCAGAGGGGCGGCATTGCTGTCTCGTCTCTTGAACATCTCCCTGACGATGGACAGAAGGTTCCAGATGCCTTCCGGCTCTCGGCCCCTCAGAGGACGCAGGAGACAGGCCCACTCGGCTGCTGCAGGAGGCTCGGTGGATGACAGGTACATGGAGTTCACATCACTGTGAGCAGGGAAAGATACGGATGTTAGCTTCCAGTTTTCGAGCCATCGATGCCAAGTGCAGTCCAGGGTAATTTTTCTACACAGAAAAATGCTCCAAGTTGTCACTTTTTTCTCTCATGCATTTTCTCCTGTCAGACACACATTGGGTCTCATTTGCTGGGTGGGGTACAAACGTTTTTCTTCACTAATTATTCCCACGGACTTTTACACTTTAAGTGGGGTATTAACGTAAGTTTTCAGATGGCAGCTTAGTTTAGGAAGAACTCCCCTGAGAACATTTAAATTGTACAAATTGAAATATCAATCTGTTAGCTCCTCTTTTGGACTTAAAATGGAGGCTTAGCCATTGGTCTGTTCATATATAGTATGGTAATTTACAGGATAAGTAAATAGTTTGAGTTGGAATAAACTTCTTGAAAAGTGTCAATGAATAGTTTTAACCACTTCCCTGAATCAGCAGAAAAATATGCATCGCTCAATAATTTGATTAGTTCGGCGTTTAAAAATAAGAGGAACCAAGAGCTATATAACTGGCCAAGGCCAAAATGTCATGCCATCATAGGGACAAATGTGCTGATCTGTTGTCCACAGTTGACCTCACACTCTGGAGGATTTTGTGCACGTTGCCATTTAGATGAACATGTTGTCCAAATTCACTCTTGAATACATCACAGCCATACGGTTTGAGGGAGCGGGCCTTAATTCCATATCAAAGGTTACCTTTTGTCATTAAGGACATATGGACAGACCAAAGACATAAAGACCATTAGTCACAAAAACAAAGGGCATTTGGTTTCATGTCAAATCAACAACATGCCTCTATTTTAGTCCTTTATTTTCCATTAGCAGCGAGCGCGACTGATGTTTGGACTTATGTACAATCGCCAGCGTAGCTTTAGTCTTCACTGAGATGTTTATGAGTCATGAGGCCATCTGTTTGCTCTGGTGCATAAATGGGATTTTATACACTGCGTCATGAACACTCTTCCATGGGGGGGTCTTTATCCACACACTCGCATGAATACCAATGAATTTGGTGCTTTCAAACGTTTCATAAATTCAGAAAAAATGTAGCTCAGATAATATTTAAGAGAAAATAAACACACATTTTTGCTAAAAAGGTTTATAAATGAGGCCCATTCTGTGACACAAGTGGACGGTGCATGCAAACCACAGAACCAACACACACATACACATAAACTCATAAAAGACAGATCCACGCAGGGCTGGACCCATTCCCAGACATGCATGGAGATGACATTTCATTGCCCACAACACAGCAGCAACAGTTTTCATAACGGATACACACAAGAAATCAGCTGGCAATCAACAAAATGCTGTATTTGAATTTCTAAGAACTAAAGAGTTTTATAGATGACATAACACTGAGTGTTCAGGATAACCAGACCAAAAGCCCTACAGCACACCAACAACAACATAGGTATAAGTGTTGAACTGTGGAATAATGAGCATCAGTGATGCGTACTGAATTGTGCTGTTATGTGTGATTTTATTTTCTATTTTCAATGCTATATACTGGCTGTGTGCATCTTTTCACTTCATCTGAAGGGTAGCATGCTACCTGAAGACGACAGGGGAAGGCCCGCAGAATTTGTGCAGGGTCTTCTTGATGTTGTCGCTGAGGGTAGATTCGTCCAGGTACCAGGTGCTCTGGTCAGAAGCCGAGGGGCCGGCCGTAGGGTCTGTTCACAAACGCACAAAGTAACACATCAAAACACACATCCACACAAAGCATTCTGATACTTAAGAGAACATCTGTCCTCTAAAATTAAGCTTTTTTGTTTTCTTCATCTCAACCCAAAACAAGCTTTTAAAACCATTAAAATAAAGGGGGGGAGTATGAGGATATGTTATAAAGGGATCCACACGGATCATGTCATTAACAGGATTAGCACACTTCCTGCAAGCCAAAGCATGTCAAAAAAATTTATTGCACATAAAAATCTGGCGCTACCACATCTCTGGTCTTGGGGTGGTGTGGGATAATGTTACCCTGGTTAGTCAAGTAACCAAGGCATGTGACCGATGCAATGTCTCATCTTTGCGTCCATACTAGTTCTGTTTTAGCACAGGAAATACAAGAACATCTAAACACCCTATCAGGTTAGTTTGTATGTTTGTTAAAACTGATGTTGGTATATCAGTATAATTTCAGCAATATCCACAATATCTGAATCACACTTCCAGTTTCAGAGGGCTTTATATTCACACAGGTAGAGACAGTAAACCTTAATGAATGACACCTTCTCAGCAATCAGGAACACTTTGTCATTTCACTTCATGCACTTGGCGTACATGAAATGAAACAAAATGCCACTTCCCCCAGCCCACAGCAGTAGAACACAAAGACAAAAACACATCCAAAAACTACAAGAACACACATATCCAAACTAACACATATCCAAACTAAACAAAAAACAATGTCCAGGGGAACAAACGCCAGACAAGATGACTGTTGGAACCACAGGTCTGCATGGGTTAGCAGTTAGCTTAGCCCACCCCTTTTCCGCGTCCTGTCAGAACGCCCTCTATGTTTCCTCCTCAGGTGCAGCTCCAGGCAGGGGCCGTGGTCCCTGGGCCCACCGGACAAAGCAGACCAAGCTCTCCCAGCTGATCCAGCGCCAGCTTTCCCAGCCTGACACTTTCGACACACCTTCCCACACTCCTCACGACGACATCAAAAACAACACAGTCAGCGCCAGGCAAGGCCGCCGCCAGACCACCCTCGGTGTTATCGGAACTGCCGGTCTGCATGGGCTAGCAGTTAGCTTAGCCTGCCCCGCTTTCCCAGCCGATGCAGGGCCAGCTCTCCCAGCCATCAAACGAAGACAAAACTTAGACACAGACGTGGACAAAGACACTGCATGGACGGTACTGGGTGAGGCCGCAGCAAATGTGAATTCGCACCACCATCCTCCGACACTGGCACTGGGTGAGGCTGCTGGAAACGCGAATTCACGAATTCTTAAACCCTCGATTTGGATTCACACTTAAAAGAAAAGAATGGAGAGAAAACTCCGAAGAAGCTTTAGAGGAGGGATCGTTCTTCCAAGATGGAATGGGCAAGATAGACAAGGAGGTAACGGATTTAGAACCGCATTGGGCCTTTGACAAACGTTGTGTTTTCTTTCGGGTCGTAGCTTACCTGGAGCGCCACACACAGTGTTGATGGCAGTGGACTGTGAAGACAGAAGTTCGTCCAGTAGCCGCTGGGCTGTGGGCAGGATCTGGAGACACGAGAAAAAAGGGTGAATTATTTTTGCTTCCTTCTACATTGACGTGATCAAAGTAGACGTTTAAAAAAAAAATCACATAAATACAACTAAGTGTACAACACAGCTTGTAGCCAAATAGAGCTAAAAGTCATCTTCCAGTTTATCCGTGAGGAAAGAATAGTCAGTTGTGAGCAAAGCTAAATGCTATTCTTTACAAAAAAAAAAAAAAATCAAGATTACATCTTGTGTGTTGAGGTTCAGTGCCATGCTCAACTGTCTTGCACATTTAGCACATGAGCTCTTTAATGACAAACATCCACTCTCTTCAGTAATACCCATAGATAGTGTTTAGTCTTACCTGTTGAGGCAATTCGCTGATGAGGTACTGGGCAAACTTCTGGAGCTGGTCTCTCTGCAGCCTGGACAAAGACTCTGAAACCGGAGCCCGCAGGCAAACTGCCGACGCCTACAGACAGACGCATACACACTAAACTCAGTACCAACAGCCAATACAATTCTTCTTATTTATCAACATATAACACCAAATACTCACACCACTTTAGTAAGTACTACACAGAACCAAATTTCAGTAAACTACATTAAAATGTTTGTAGTATGGAAAAATATAAATACCAGGATCTAAACTATTTTCATTGAAAAATCTAATATGAATCGACTGGACACTATGCCATAGGAAAATGGTGACTTTGCATGGTTACCATGGAGATTTGGGCTGTGTGAGCCGTATACACTTGCCGTCACTTCTGCTGGTTGACCGTAAATAGCACAATTGATTTATGATGCATACAAAAATGTTATAAGGGACAGTAAGTACTAAACAGTATGTATTACCATTACTATGCAGTATGTTCTATTAGTATGTAGTACATGGCAGAATATTCGGAGATGTGTATATACAGACAGGTGACAAATCAAAAGAAAAACCAGCATAAAGTGTCTTAGTAAAGTGTTGGGCCACCACGAGCCTCCAGAACAGCTTCAATGCTCTTCATCATAGATTCTACAAGTCCCTGAACTCTACTAGAGGGATGGAACACCATTGTTCCAAAATATATATTCCTTCATCTGGTGTTTTGATGGACGTGGTGGAAAGCACTATCCAACACGTCAGTCCAAAATCTCCCATAGGTGTTCAACTGGGTTGAGAGCTAGTGACTGCAAAGGCAATAGAATATGATTTAAATGATTTTAATACGCATCAAACCATTCAGTGACCACTTTTGCCCTATGGATGAGGGCAATGTCATCCTGGAAGACACCACTCCGCATCAGGATAGAATTGTTTCATCATAGGATAAAGGTGATCATTCAGAATAACTTTGTATTGATTTGCAGTTACCCTTAAGGGAACAAGTGGACCCAAATCATGTCAGGAAAATGCCGCCCACAGCATAACAAAGCCCTTCACTATAGGGGTTGAGCGTTCAGGTTTTTCCAACCTACTGTATGGATCAGAATCCTGGACCACATACAGCAGGCACCTGAAGGCACTAGAGGCACATCATCAGAGGTGCCTCCGAAAAATCCTCAAGATTACCTGGGAAGAAGAGGCACCAACACCAGCATCCTGGAGGAGGCTAACATTCCCACTATCACTGCCACCATCGCCCAACACCAGCTCAGATGGACTGGCCACGACATCCGTATACCTGACTCTCGCCTTCCAAAACAAGTCCTATACTCCCAGCTTCTCACAGGACAATGTGACCCGGGAGGTCAAAATAAAAGGTATAAGGATAACATCAAAGCGAACATCGGAAAATGCCATACAGACCCTAAGACCTGGGAGGACACAGCAACCAACAGGGCGACCTGGAGAAAACTTGTCCAGGAAAGAGCTGCACTATATAATAATGATCTCCGCCGTGCTGAAGAAGATAAGCACAGACTCAGAAAGGAGGGAGTTTCCACCAAAAAGGCCCAAACCAATCCCACGACTACCACCACCCATCCCTGCCCACACACAAAAATACGCGGCTCCAGCATCGGCCTCTTCGCCCACCTGAAGACTCACAAGGACCACGAAGGAGTACAGTCATACTCTACCCCGAGTGGCTGCCGATGACGATGATGATTATGTGTTGGAGGGGGGGGTGCAGTTGATTACTGAAGGCCCTGATTGAAACCCTGAAACCCCATGGTACACTACTGGATTTTACATACAGGACAGATAATTGGACTGGCGTTCCACAGCCAAGAGGAATCATTTTGAGAAATGCTGAATCACTTATGCAGAATACAAGCATTTTTATTTTTAAATCAACGCAACTTCCTATGAACCTTTCTTAGATCGTATTCACCCTCTTTGACCCCCAGACCAGCTATAGTTGAAGGTAAAGACTCAAAGTGAGGAAGGTTATCTAGCAGGACGCTAACATCTTTCCTTCCCACAGGTATATTCAGCTAGCTGGTGGTATATATCTCCTCCAAACTGCCTCTTCCTCTTGCCCAACAGATGTTCTATAGGATGAAGATCTGGAACCTTCGCACGCCACTGCAGAAGGACAAATTTATAGCCATGGTTTTGGATCCATTTTTTGACAACCTTAGCCATATGGCACAGGGCATTATCCTGCTGGAAAAATACAGACAGATATACTCTCACCATGAAGGGCGGGCGTTGGTAAACATCTGATCACAAAGAGCCACGCATATCAATAGCTCTGACAACGACTCCTAGAGGATAAATATCTGAGTCTCATCACCAGCCAGTCAGACTAGCTTGGTCTAGTCAGAAAGGCACGAACTGAGGAAGCCTCTTGGATGAGAGGCGAAACGTCTTCACGGATATATACCAAGTCCAGTTGCACTTGATTCAACTCCTTTGGATAACCATGTCCTGTAGCAATCTAACTACACTGATGAGCCAAAACAGGTGAACCGAATAATGATAATCTCCGAACAAGGGTACATGTCAAGGTCTGGATAGATTAGATAGTAAGCCAACAATCAGTTCTCATTGTCAACATATTGGATGCAGGAGAAATGGGCAGGAGTAAAGACCCAAGTGACTTTAACAAGGGCCAAATTATTATGGCCAGATGACTGGGTCAGAGCATCTCTGAAATGGCAAAGGTTGTGGGGTACTCCCGGTCAGCGGTGTAGAGTACCTACCAACAGTGGTCTGAGGAAGAACAAACCACAAACTGGCAACAGGGTATTGGGTGCCCAAAGCTCATCGATGTGCAAAGGTAACGAAAGCTATCCCATCTGGTCTGCACTGACAGAAGGTCTACTGTGGAAAAAGTCCTGGAAAATTTTAATGATGGTTATGGTAGGAATGTGTCACAGCACAGTGCATCGCACCCTGCTGTGTAGCCACAGACCAATCCGAATGCCCATGATGAATTCTTGTCCACCGTTGAAAGCACACAAGCATCAGAACTGGACCTTGGAACAATGGAGGAAGGTTAGCTGGTCCGATGAGTCCCATCTTTTAGATCATGCGGAAGGCCATGTATGTGCGCGGCATTTACCTGAGGATGTGATGGCACCAGGATGCACTGTGGGAAAGTGACAAGCGAATGGAGGGAGATTGATGCTCTGGGCAATGGTCTGCTAGGAAACCCTGGGTCTGGCCATTCTTGTGGAGGTCAATTTGACATGTGCACCCTACCTAAACATCATTGCAGACCAGGTACATCCCTTCATGGCAATGGTATTCCCTGATGGCAGAAGCCTCTTTCAGCAGGATAATGTGCCCTACCACACTGCACACATTGTTCAGGAATGGTTTGAGGAACATGATGAAGTGTTCAAGGTGTTGCCCTGGCCTCCAAATTCTCCAGATCTCAATCTGGTTGAGCATCTGTGGGATGTGCTGGACCGACAAATCCAATCCACAGCGGCTCCACTGCGCAACTTACAGAACATACCAAACTTGACGGATTTGCTGCTAATGTTTTGATGCCAGATACCAAAAGACACTTTCAGCGGTGTTGTAGAGCCCATGCCTCGGTGGGTCAGCACTGTTTTGGGGGCACACATTAGACTAACGGCATATTTGGCAGATGGTCATAACATTTTGGCTAATCAGTTTATGCTTCTCTGGTACCAGAAGCTGAATGGTTGTGGTGAAACAGCAGGAACCTGGATTCGTTTTCCTTTCTTATGGCACTGTAGCTGCAGGTTCCCGTTTTTGGCTGAAAAAAGCAGAACTCCAGCATTGCATTGGACTGTAAATGAACTAACTGCAGACCATCTGTTTCTTCACAGAGTTCATGTGTGCCTTTGATCTCTTTCTAAAGTAAGCCCTCTTCGACAACTTGCCTACCATGAGCTGGACTTCTCGAGTATGCTGGACTTTTTCAGTTACACTGACCAAGTATGAAAATAGCAGATGTGTTGATAACTGAGCATAAAGAGAAGCAAGGCAATAACAAGAGGGTCACTGGTTTGAATCCCAGGACTGGATGGGAAATCTGGGTTTGGTCTGGGCTGACAAACGAAGGGTTGCTTGTACGAGGATCACAGACCTCAATTGACCCATAGACCATAAAATTACATCTTCTCCTTCTAACACATCAATCAATAATGCTTTAAGAATCAAACCAGCCCACTTAGTGCCTACTGTCACATCTCATTAACACTGGTTTTGTCTTTTCCATTCTGCCACTCATACACATTGCACGTCAGAACGGTCTTTAATCTGGATTCACTTGTTTCTTCCATTTCAAGGGAAGCGCAGCAGTCTCTTTGTTCACTAAGTGAAAATGGTAATAGACAGATTCTATCATCTACTTTGTTCGAATGATGAGAAAATCCTTAGAAGAGATCCCAAAATATCAAAACAATATCTCCTCCCTTGAAAAGATTTTTCATATGAGGAGAGTCCATTTCATCCATTTCTTCTGGATGTTGGCGACTGGTGAAGGCAACCCAGATTTGTGTAAGGTTGCCCACTTGGTTAACATATAGAAGTGGTCAAGCATGTGGTGGCTGTGTATGGATTGGATAAAGGTAAAGAGGGTAAGATTTATTTGCATCTGTGGCTACATAAAAGTGGACATTTTGGGAAATACCATTTCTGAACATATTGCCATTCTTTGAACAGTCAAACTGGAAATGGGTTGTTACAACTCAACTTTCTAACTAAAACTCATAGCCTATAGCATGAAAATACAACAATGGCAGCATACCTCATGCTTGCATTAAGGTTTGAAATTCCAAGCCAACACGAATTTATCACATGATATACTTCATAATGTTTACAGTCCCTTTCCAGCATATTCCATCGTATGATTTAGAAATGTCTTCTGAAATAATGTGCAAAAAAAATATCATTACTTTACTTTCCTATTTAGATTTTAAAGGAAAAAACATGACATCACTCTGAGATAAGACACTCACATATCCAGGCACAGTGCTCTCGGCTTTCCAGGGCATCATATCGGTACAGAGCAGACCTAGTGCTCCACCCAAAGGCATAATCAGTCACACACAAACTATACACACCACATGCTCATTGCAATATTCACAAATGAATGTGCTAGCATGCAAGACTCCCAAAAGAGAGTTTTCTATTGATCAGCTGGGTCTATAGGACATTAATAAAACAGATGTGAGCCACTTTAAACCTTACTACATACCAATGCTTCAGACCTATACCCTGTTCCTTCACGGACAGTCAAACATGGAAAAAACTGCAGCAGATTATCAACAAGGCATCCAAAATCATAGGCAAATCACTCCCCTCAGCTGAATCGCTACATACTAACCGGACTGTAAAGCGAGCAAAGAAGATCATCTCCGACCCCTCACGTCCTGCTCATCACCTTTTCCAGCTCCTTCCCTCAGGGAGGTGCTACAGGTCACTGTCCACTAAGACTAAACGCTTCACAAACATTTTTTTTCCCCGTAGCCATCAGGACTCTGAATTCCTCCCTATAGTCCCCTCCTCACATACCACTGGCACAAATACCACCATTCACCTAATTGTTATGCATGACATGTTTATTTCTGTTATTGTGTAACCGTATTGTTCGTGATAATATGTGGAGTGCCTGTTGTTGTCCATGTATGTATTGTGCTGCAGAGTTTAATGTGTACCAAAAACAAATTCCATCGGCCTTGGTCGTGTGGCTAATAAAACAATCTAATACTGGTAATTCCTCATGACTAATGACTGTGACTGGTTTTATGATGTAGTGCGAATTTCTTTATATCAGTCACTTGAAGCAGTACCATTAACACTGCAGAGTTTTGTTTAGTTTACACCATTGTGTTCAGAGGTGGACAAAGTACACAACTCCCTTACTTGAGTCAAAGTATAGATACTCCTGGTCAAATATTACTCCAGTACAAGTGAAAGTTGCTCAGTCAAATAAAGTACCGGAGTACTTGCTTTTAAAAATACTTTAGTATTCAAAAGTTCATTTTCTTTTTAATGTCAACGCATCATTGTATTGTTGCCACAATGCACTGAGAGAACCTAATGTCTCTGAAACAACCTGCTGAATGCATTGACTTGTTTGTAGAACCTGTAGCATAAAAAGCTTGTAGAATATGCTACAAAGCCTATAGTTGGCTTTGTAGCATATTCTACAAACTTTTTACTGTTTTATTGTTGTGTTAAATAAAAAAATGCCTATAGAAACACAACTGAATCGACAAAAGGACAGCCATTGTTGTTTTCATTTTTTTATTTAACACAACAATAAAACAATTTGATAAAACAACCAACCTACCTTAAAATCTCAGTTACACACCTCCCAGTTACACACTGCCCAACAGCAATACTGCTTTAAGTGAGGCAAAAAAAAAAACTCAATAAAGATTGTATTAATTCACAGCCAAACAAAACTTTCAGACAGTGAAGTATTGGTTAATTTTGAGGTAACATCCACCCAATTTTAAAGTCCAAAAGAAGTGCACTTCTACTGTCGATGCAAACAATTTGGCGGCATGGTAGCCCAGTGGTTAGCACTGTCGTCTCACAGCAAGGTCCTGGATTCAAACCCTGGGGTTGTCCAAGCTTGGGGGTCGTCCTCTGTGTGGCGATTGCGTGTTCTCCCCGTGTCTGTGGTGGGTTTTCTCGGGGGTACTCCAGTTTCCCCCATCATCAAAAAGGCATGCATGTTAGGGTTTATACTCCTGTCTGTGCCCCTGACCAAGGCGATGGGAAAAGAACTGGAGTTGGTCCCCGGGTGCTACACAGCGACTGCCCACTGCTCCTAGCTACACATCTAGGATGGGTTAAATGCAGAGAATTTCCCCATGGAGGATTAAGAACTTCCCCATGGGGGAATTAATAAAGTAGATTAATGAATGAATTTGTTGTGGCTGACTTCTACTGGACTGTCCATCTCACAGGTCTCTAGTGGTGACAGGTGAGAAAATTCTCAGTCTGGTCAAACCAGTCAAACGTGAGGTTCTTATTCAACTTCAGCAGAAGCTGGTTTTCAAAGTTGTGTGAATTACTTCTTCCCCTTCTTGGGCTGAAGATCAATCCAGCTACACTAAAAAGCCTTTCACAGGCAGCAGAGGCAGGCAGGGCTGTGTTCTGCCTGAGTGACAGGCTGGATACAGCTGGGTAAGATGTCAACATGTCCACACCTTCAGCTGTACATGTCAGGTATGCATCCAGTTGTCCAGTGGTGTCCTGTGTGCGTACATGCTTCATATTAGAAAAGAAATCCTCTTCATCAGAAGTGCTTGAGAAGTTGCTTGAGGAGTTGTCAGCAGGCCGCAGCAAAGGCTCATCATGGTCGAGAAGATTTGCTACTTTGCGGTCCATAGTGAAGTGGTAGAGTTTGAAGCAAGATCACATAGGAAAATAAATTCCCTCCAAAACATATTTTTCAGTGGGACTGAACCCGATTTGTGGGTTCAACCATCTATTGCGCGATATATTAATAGGACTGCCTTTAAGAAAACACAAACATACAACTCAACAATGAATACAGCAAAGACGATATAAATAAATACCCCATTTCCTCTCGGGGATAAAGGAATTACTCTGATTTCGATAAAATATTATATATATTTATAATATTTATTAGGTATATACATTTTTTTTTAAATTGATGCATCCCCTGTCAATACATTTGTAGCCCACTTCCTCAAAACTACGTCAGCAATGCCCACAAGTGGTTGCAGCCAGCAACAGCAACACAGTGACTAGCTGCAGCCAGCAACAGCGACTTGGCGGCATACAGCGATAAAGTCGCTGCCGGTGTGAGCGCAGGGTAACGGAAAGTTTAAACCTTCATAGCAATGTAATGGAGTCAAAAGTACAATATTTGTCTTTCAAATGTAGTGGAGTAAAAGTCACAAGTTTCCAAAAAAATTTATACTCAAGTACAGATACTCGAAAATGTACTTAAGTACAGTACTCAAGTAAACATACTTCGTTACTGTCCACCCCTGATTGTGTTTTGTACTGTCCATGCTTGTACTCATCTATTAGTGCGGTCAGTGCTGCTCACCTTTAAACCAAGTTTAGAAACTGCTGCAACCCAAAGATTAATTACTTTATTTGAGTAAAGTCGAATAGTTTCTACCCACTCATTAAAAAAATAAAAAAATAAAAAAAATACTCGCTGCACTGAGGGAATACACACATCCTTATCAGTCTTCAATGCTTTAATATATCTATCACAGAAAAGCCACAGGTGAATTCACTATTAATCGCTCATGGACACCCCCAATACATACATTGTGGATCCTGAAGAGGCAGAGCGCCACCACATGGGCGCACCACTTGGCTCCGGCTCCACAGGTGCAGCTGCAGGAGGTGATTCTGCAGCGGTCAAACATGACAGCCACATTGTAGGCCCCTTTGGACTGGCCCGCCTGGGTTGACACCACCGTGGCACTGAGATGGAACCCTAGATAAAATAAGCAAAATTATTATTTTAGTTAAGAATTTAATAAAGAAAAAAATACAAGTTCTTCTTTCTCCTGATTAGATCCAGCATGTTCTGTTGTAATCTACATAAGACATACTACTACTACTCCTCACTGTCAGGTGAAAAGAAGCAGCTGGCGACTCCACACGTATCGGAGGGGGCATGTGGTAGTCTGCAGCCCTCCCCGACTCGGCGCGGGGGGGTGGGGGGGTGGAGCAGCAACTGGGGTGGCCTGGAAGAGTGGGGTAATTGGCAAGTACAATTCGGGGAAAAGGGGGGAAAAATCCAAAAAAAAAAAAAACTTTGGAAAAATTAGAACTTAAATTTAATATCAATACCTTTGACACATACAGAAAGCCCTTCAGAAGGGCATGGTCCGTCTACAGCTATGCAAAAGGAAAATAAAATGTGCTCAACTCAAATTCAGACAGATAAGGCTGTGAGGCACCAGAGCTAGACAAGGTAGGAAAAAAGAGAAACCACCCTCGCCACTATATAGTTTTCAAAAGTTTAATGCAGCATGTCAAAACTAGTGCTAATGATGGCTTAGGCCGAAATATGTTCGCTGTGACATGCTGCATTATAACTTTTAAAATCTCGCCAGCAGCGAGTACAGGTTCCCTTTTTCTTATACAGGTATAATTTTTAAATAAGACATGATGGGATGAAACACAGAATCTCTTAGTGACATTCTTAGAGCAGGCCCAACAACTGTGACTGGATCATCTGCTGCTCGGGGTAAAACAACCGGCAGTTTGCTTTCCTTAACATGGAGGATGAGAAATGACTGCTATAAGAGGTAAAGGGGGAATACAAAAGAAAGAAAAGATGGACTGCAGTCATGACAAGTGGATGATTTGGAGAAGGCAGGAGGAGAGAGAGTAAAATGACACTGGAGAATGATACACAATAAAACTTGTCTGACCGATGTTGTTCATTCACATTCTGTTGTCTGCAGGTAAACCTACTGAAATGGTTTACATGATCCTTTGGATTTTAGAGCTGTGATTCTCCCTCAACTTCCTCTCTCTTCATAGAGTTTTCACTGTGCTGTGAGTGACCTCAATCTGGATTTAGATAGATATTTGTTGTGGATTAGGGAATTTTAGGGACTCGGCGACCCAAAGTGAATACCACGAACTTGAAAAGCCATGCCTTGAATCCAGCTCATAAGCTTGATCCTGTTATCTGCTTTTCCATCCAGTCAGACTGCGTTTGCCATCTGATACAGAAGAGATGTCCACATTCATGTATTATTTAAGGTCACAGGGCAGCAAATTGTTGTCATGGGTCTGACACCTAAACTCTGTATCTGGAGACCTGCTGCAGCAGAGATAGGACAGTCAAGACTGTAAAGAAAAGCTGGTACATTTTCTGCTTGACATTCAACCCTTGGGGGTAATTGGACGGGTAAAATTGGGGAGAAAAAAGGGGGAAAAATCCACGAAAAAAAAAAAGCCTGGGGTTCGAACCCCAGGACCTTCTTGCTGTGAGGCAACAGTGCTAACCACAAGGCCACCATGCTGTGACTAAAGTCATCTTATGACAGTATATACTTTTAGATGCACTCACTCAAAACACTTTTGGAGGGGTCACCCCCCCCCAAATCTACACAAATGGTACAGCTCAACATGAAACTCAATGTCAGTTTGTGAGTGAGTGAATGACGAGCCAGGTTCATGAGGTGTGTTGCATCTAAAAATAGAAATGAAGCACATTTTGTTAATCTGACATCGACTACTCTGATGAACTTCTAGTAAAAACAAATCTTAAAGGAATATAAGATCATGGTAGGGGTGTGGTGAATAATTAGAGCCACCACAACAACGCTGAACACCTGATTAACCTCTGCTTATTTTCATGTGCGCTTCAGCAAGCAGAGAGGAGTCTGAATATACTCTGTATGTTTGTTTCAAGACACCTGTTGATCGTTTTGATTCTGTAAAGCTGATTATTAAAGGTAGTGGACTGCCCATGAATAGGGAATCAACTGACTTGAGTCCCGGGCTTCAAAGGAGCTTATAGTGATTAGTGAAAATTGACTTTGGTATTGCTTCATGTGTGTTCTTTCTCCAAAAGTGCATGAACCGTGTCATGTACTATTAAAGGATAAACATACCTATCTGCAGGGGATCTTTGACAGCTCTGATCCTGTAGAGTTGCTCCCCACGCTGGAACTCATCTGGACTGCCATTGGCCAGACAGGAGTACAACCTGCAGGAGAAAGAGTTGAAAGAGGGCAAAAAACAAAGAGTGTAACACTATCCTTCTGTTCAGGGTTTTTGCCTGGTAAGCCTTTTATCTGTAAGGGCTAGGAGGAACAAAAAGATTATCAGATTGAAAAAAAGGAGGGCCATACACCAGAGACCATGAAAAGAATCATTTGAGAAATCCAGGGGGCAAATTCTATAAACCCTGCACATGGACTTGTACAGTAGGTTTAGTGAAGCTCTTTTGACTGGGTTTATAATCATGTGTATCTCTATGTTTTTGAGTCCATGTTTCTGTCTGTACGGATGTGCATGGTTGATGGGGAAAACAATAATTATGCAAACAGAAAAGCCATCAGGGAATATCTGTACATGTGGCAGATGGGGCGTGGCCAGGCAGCAAGACACACCTGGGCCTGATTAACCTCTCTCGTTTATCGGTCTCATCAGTTCTACAGGAAATAAAAAAGAGAAATAGTCGACCAAGCACGCTCAAATCCCCAGTCAATCACCAATTTTCATATTGTCCCACCCCTAGTATCTAAAATAATTAGGCAGTGTCCTCTCCAATGACCGCAGCACCAACACAGAAATACAAAATCGGCAGGGTGGGGGTACCCCAGTGGCTCATCTGGTAGAGCACGTACCACATAAGGCTGAGTCCTTATCGCACCAGCCTGGGTTCAAATCTGACTCGGGCCCTTTGCTACATGTCAACCCCTCTCTCTCTCTCTCTCCCCTGCCTTTCCTGTCTCTCTCTACTATCGCTATCAAATAAAAGGCAGAAAATGGCAAAAAAAAAAAAAAACTTAAAAAAATACAAAATCAGATCAAACAGGCATCACCATCTTTTGGCAGACTCAGGAAAAGGTTATTTCAGAATAAGGATCTCCATCACAAAGATATCCAGCTACCCTCCTCTACAGCTGCAAGACATGGACACTCTACAGCCACCACCTCAGAATGCTTGAAGCCTTCCATATTAGGTGCCTACAGTGCATAATGGGGGTAACGTAGCATGACCAAGTGCCCAATACTGAAATACTCAGAACAACTGACTGTGTCAGTATGGAGGCTACCATCAGCCAGCACAAACTTCACTGGCTCGGACACGTGTTCAGAATGCCAAATGAACGCTTACCACATTAAGTGTTATACGGCCAGCTACACCACTGCTGCTGCTCAGCAGAGGGCCAGAAGAAATGGTACAAGGACCACCTGAAGACAACCATCAAGAAGTGTGGTCTGAACCCCACCAAACTGGCGGACACAGCCGCTTAGCGTGACATCTGGCGACAGCTCTGCCACCAAGGAGTGCAGAGGCTCGAAGACAACCAAGTTGGTCAGCGGTCCAAGAACTGGCTGAAGAGACATGAAGCCAGGACAACACCCACACCCCCAGTCAGTGCCTTCCCCTGCTCTGTCTCTGGCAGACAGTGAAGGTCACGGATTGTGCGCTACAGCCATATGAAGAAGCAGAAGAAGGATTGTCATCACTGGACACGATGGACGACCATAAGCAAGTGAGTGAATGTGTGTGTCCACATCATTTTCTTGCATGCATTTTCACCTGATGTCCTCCTCGTTTTCTGGGAAGCTCCAGTAAGCTATGCGGAGCTGCAGCTGCTCGGGAACTGGAGGGTAAACCTTCTCCACCACCTCAAAAGGGATGTGGAATGCCACCTGCTTGGCCGACAGCTCCACCAAGGGAATCACCTGGCCATCTAAAATTAAGGGGAGAGACACAAGAGATGATAAATATAGCAAGGAAAGGGGAACATTAATGTACATAAGTGGTTTTTATTTCAATATTTCAGGTCATCGGTGTTTGTGTGTGTCTAATGGGTGCCAGACGCACTTTTCTGTCAGTCTCTTATAGTGTCATATATTGGTCTATGGGTTCTGTGTTAAACTGAGTCATCATTACAATTCATCAGTCAAATAGCAGCTGTGATGTCTTGACAAGTCATTGGCCATATTTTGGAAGGTCTTCCACTTAGACCTAAATAACAATGTACTAATAGGAGAATGCAGATTACTCATCAGAACATGCAACCTCAACAACATAGTAGAGTGCCATTTTAACACAAGCAGAGAAAAAAACTTCAGTATTGATAATCTTTTCATAGTGATCAATATTCATAACCGCAATAACACAATTATCGAGTGAAAATTGTGAGAGAGAACAGCAAATTACCCCGATGTGTATGCTTACAGGAGAGGGACAGCATGACTTGAGACCTTCACACGTTTTCCACAGTGAAGTGTAAGACTATGTAGATATAAACTGTATTTCTGGACTGTTGTTAAGACCACAGCTGTCTGGCAGTTCTCATTCCAAGCTGCTACTTCTCTCACCATCCACCATATATGGTGGAAAACAGGCAATCCACAGTTTCATTCACCCTCATGGAATGGCTGTGGTTGAGATGGTCTGGAGTCCATTTAAAACATTTAATTACAAGAAATGAGCTGAAAAAGAAGCCTTGGCTTACTTTGTAGATGATGTCATGGTGTAAACGTGCTTTGTATGGTGTTAACAAGGGGATATTTACCGCTGATTTCCTGTAGATAATTCCATTTAGATAGTAAAAGAATGCAGAAATAAGAATTAGAAGGTTTGCAGTTAAAAATTCAACCCAATTAATTTGTAATGAAATACGAAAGTAGCTTTAAGAAGTAGTCCAATCCTACAGGAAACAAATTCAAATTCTTTGCCAGTACCTGACCATGACATGGTCAAACAAAACCATATCACACGGTAATGAATTTTATCTAGTTAATTGAAGCTTACTCAAATAAAGTCCTAGCCTGACATCACGAGACCAATTCACAAATGCAAATCTGCCATAGCAAATAAAACATGAGCTTGCACATTCATCTGGTTCCTAGACTAATAAAGTCCAAATAAAGAGAAAGGAAAAGTCCCTTTGTAAAAACACAAGAATGACTTCAGATAACTTAGGCTTAATTCATTTCACACAAATCGGTGTCCAAACACAAAAACAACCCCAGAGCAGATCCACTTTTATGGACCAAGAAGAAAGACTCAGCATGTTGGGGGTCTGTCATAACTACAGAAATGTTAATAGTCCTGATGACCAATGGCTATAACATCACATTTATGCCTGCCGATAGTCTTATGCTGAGTCTACACAGAAAAGCAAGCAACATTGAGTATTTTTGGCCATAAGTCTTTTTTTTTTTATAATGGAAATGAAATCTTTATTTCTGACTTAATAAGTGGAAAGAGTGTGCCACAAATCCAGTTATCTAAGATTTTTGGGCCTTTGTAAATATGACCCACAAAGGATCCAGTCAATCTCAGCGCTAATGAGCTGAACTAGTAGTCTGTGTTGGTCTTCAGACCCAGACCCAAGGAACCAGAACACAGACAACAGACCCATACAAATCAAACCAAAACAAGATTTAAAAAAAAATCAACCTGTGTAAAACAGTATATGATGGGCTCTCTATTTCTAAAGCCTATTTCACACTAAAATCCAGAGATTTCCCTTCATTTCATATGCTGTGATTGTTGATAAGACCCTTGTCAGACCACCAGGTTGATTCCAGCTTCTGTTTTCCTCTGGCAGGTGTGTGGAGGCTGCAATATAATCTGCCTTTAATGGAGAGGGCATCCAGGGCCAGAGGAGCTGGGTGAATAGCAAGCATTGTACCACCACTCCAGCAGTTTTCTAAACTCTTTTCCTGCTCTTAAAATACATCATCTCTTCTGTCATACCTGTCCTTGGTCTGCCTGGAACCATTCCCTTTCAAAGGACACTCATCGCACAGAGATAGAGATTAATTTATTTCATTTCACCGCTGAAATCGCATCTCCAATTCACATTTTTTTTTAAACAACTGCTCCGTGAGCTGCCACCTGTCCTCTGCCACCAGCCATAACCCTGAGCAGGAGGGAAGATGGAGGGAATGAATGAGAGCGATTAGGAGATAGACAGTAAGAGGACAACAGACAGAAGGGAAAAAAACAAAAGCAGGAAGAGAGAACAAGACAGAAAGAGAGAACATAAAGACTGGAAGGGGGAAACTTAGATGGACGAGGTCAGACATAGAAGGATTTATACCAGAGAGAGAGAGAGAGAGAGAGAGAGAGAGAGAGAGAGAGAGAGAGACAGAGACAGAGACAGAGAGAGACAGAGAGAGAGAGAGTGGTCGTGGTGTGGGGGGAGGGGTAGTAACAGGGTGCCAGCCAGTCATTGGCCGTTGCCTGGACTAACAACATACTGTCCACCAATCAGAGAGCAGCACAGAGGGGGACAAGCTCAAACAGCTGTTCTTTGTAGGCTGGCCGGTGAAAAGGTGAAGGATTGCTGTGCCCTCGCTCACCAGTTAAAGGACCATACTGGGATTTTTTTCAAGTTTCAGCCATTTACTTCAAAGTGCGTACACTTTACATTACTCCCAACAATTTTCCAAAGCACAACGTAGTATTTTTTAGATGTTTTGAATGTGTTTTTCCTGCCTTCCAGGCAGCCGTTGGTTCCCATTCATTTCAGTACGGTATGAAAAACAGCTTGCAGAGATTGGAAACTTGCGTGAGATAGGTAGTCATCACAGTGAACATTTATTCGCCTTAATTTTTGGTCAAAGTCGCGTTATTGCCGCAGCGTAATGCAGTTGAAATTCCCGGAACACTTCCCAATATACGCTTTTGACTGTATTATCCCGCAACAACAATGCAACTCAAAAAATAAAAACAAAGGCAACAAAATGTTCACAATCATGGATTTTCATAATGTACTGAAAGTCATAGAAAAGTGTATGCCATTTGTAGTAAATGGGCTGAAACAGGCAAAAACACAGGTGCAGTATAGTCCTTTCAATCACTTGCTCTCTGGCTGCCTCTCTCTCAGGGCTAGCAGCGGCTTTCCCTCAGTTTGTGCTTTGAAAAGGAAGGGAAACTAGGATGAGACAAGACAAATTAATTCAAATAGAAAGGTAGTGGATACACGGTACATTTGCTGGTATCTGAAATTTTAAAAACGCCTTCAGCAGATATCCACTGATCAATAGTTTACAGAGGACCTTGTTCATCAGCCAAGTCTTTTGGGTGGTGTCAAAAAACAACAAGAACCAGTCAGCCAGTCCAACTCCTGTGGTTTTTTTTTTTAAATGGAGAAATCTGAGGCGGTGGTGGGGGCAATGACTCATTTATCTTGCTTAACCAGTACCACTCAGTAACTAACACCTGATGATATTTAGGAGTCATATTATAATATTTACAGGTTATATTGTTGTATTTACAAATCATATTATCTCATACTTCAGGAAAACTTAAAACATCACTTTTAAGTCTGACCACCGAGACCCTTTTCCAGGTTTATACAAAGTTTAGAGGCTATTGTTACTTATTCACAAGCAATAACAAAACTAAAAATATCAAGTTTAAAAAGTGTGCCATGTGCAACAGTTATACACAGTACAGTCGGTGCAATGAAATGCTTATTTCAGGATGCACGAACAATCAGGTTTGATTAGTTTAATATGCGTCACCATTGCATGACATGTGCATGTGACATATGTAAAAATATGGATGCAAAATTCTCAGTGAGTGTGCAAAACACTTTCCATGACATCTAGGGATTTAAATGTGCCTTTAGGTGTTCAGAAAAAAGGAACTACTAATGGGCAGGCAGCAAAGAGTTAAGATTTTGAAAGGCCGCTGGTGAAAGGGGGGGGTCTTTCTTACAAAACAGTTCCCAGTACCGAGGCCTTATCCGAGGCCTGTGTGAGACAAAGACTTCTATACTCTCACTACAGACTCTACAGCTTCCTCCCCCATCACAACCCAAACACTGGATTTACACACACACACACACACACACACACACACACACACACACACACACACACACACAGACCATTCCTTATACCCCCACACCATCTGAAAGTCCCAGCTACACTTTTGCCCCCCCACCCCCACCCCCATCCACCCACCCCCTGGATCTGTTTTTGCCCCCACCAGGGTTCTGCACTCCAGCTGCCCATAAAAAGGTCTGGAGGTAGGCTCTCAGCTGACTCGGTAACTCAGCCTACTCTTCCTGGTGTGCCCCCCACCCCCCCCACCCCCTCCACAAAACACTTCAGGCACACCCAAGCCTCCCAAGACTCCGCTGATAGATGGCCTGTGCCTACAGGACACTGCTAAAAACAACCCCACTTCACAAACTGACACAACACAATCACCTTCTTTTAAGAACCGGACATTGGAGGGGCATCCAGTTTCTGCAAAGAAATGATAATGGGGGGTTTTTTTGTGGCGATATGAGCTTTTCCTTGATTTGTGGTTTGTTTTTGTTTTTTGTGCATCCAAATTTCCCAAAGCACTTAAAACTTTAAAACATAGGAGGCTATAATCTTGTTGCTTTCCTTGCATAGCTGTCTTTGGATGAATTTCAAATGAGTTTCAGTAGTTCTGGTTCCAATAAGCTCATGTTACTTCCTAAATGTTCTCTTCGCCCTTCGTGGGTTTTCAACTACCATCCCTGCATGTAACTAATCACACTCCTCAATGCTAAGGAAAACAGCAAATATCTTAAAGCTACAACCCTGCAAATAAATCCTTTTTGATATCCAATATTGCTGGTATATTTAAATCAATGGCTTATCTATCAATATCCACATCATTAGCCTTATTGATGTTGTTCGTTTGAATGGTTGGTGTCTAGTAGGACTTTGCTAGGAAAAATGATAGGGTGCATAGTGTTTTCCATCTTCATCATAGCAGCCAAATGAGTAAGAAGAAGGCAGGTAAGTGTTGAGTTTGAAGAAGTGAACTTGTGTCCAACAAGCAGATATAACAGAACAAGCTGGTAGAAGATCTTTAACAACAGATAGTACAACATCCATAAGTAAAACTCAGGTTCAACCAGGTTTTTTTTGTTTGTTTCTGAAACAACTGCACTACTGACTCTCATTCATTTAGAATGAAGAACAACACTCATCTTACCAACACCTACACAGGACACACACTGTTCACTCAAAACAATGACCTTCAGGTTTGTTACTATAAGGCTGATAAAATCCTCAAAATGGTTTATCATTGTTAATCAATAAACATATCAATGAAACAATAAATGACATGGGTTATGAGCATTATCCACCAGCAGTGGCTGCACTCCTCCTGGTAAAAGGCATTCCGATTGTTGATGGGTTTAGAAAGAGTTTTCCACAGAACAAGCCCAAAGAACATCAGCACAGTGTGCAGTGGCAACACAAACATACACATAGACAAACAAATACATAAACTCAAACACAAATACATACACACACACGTGTGTGTCTGTATATATATATATGGGTATCTGATGACTGGTAGGGCATGTATGTTGATTGCTTGGATCTTATTCTTCCCATTGAGCTGGCTCCTCAGGACCTGCCTCACTCTCTCGGGGTATGTGGCTGTAGTTGACCTCCTTGCTGCCTCCTCTTGGTTTCCATTTGCCTGTGGAATACTCAGGTACTTGGAACTATCCTGTATGTCTGTTATCCTGCCATCTAGTAATTCAACCCCTTCAGGCCTCACCACCTTTCCTCTTTTTGCCACCTTCGACCGCACTTGTCCCGTCCGAATTGAGAACCCGGTGTCCTTGCTATAGTTCCTGGTGAGGTGGATCATCAAGTCAATGTGTCGCTCATTGCTGGCATACAGCTTAATGTCATCCATGTATAGGAGGTAGGGCTGTCAATGAATATTCCAAATTCAAATATATAACCGAATTGTAAAAAACAAAACAAAAAAAAAACAGACATTCGAGTGTGACAATTCATATTCATTTGTGGGGGGAAAAAAAAGCTGCACTACCGCGGCTGTCTGCCTCATGAATTCTCGCGAGGACCTTGGCCACTGCACTGAATACGCTGCATGATGAACAGGAGTCACACAACATCACTTTCATTGGCTGAAAATATTCAAGCCAAGCTGAAACGAGCCAACAATTAAACAACAATCGTGTGGTAAAGATGGGAGAGAGATCACAACCTTACTCGGCCACAGAGAGAGGGATTTTCACTCCGAACAATCTAAAAAGTCCCATTTGGAAATATTTCGGATTTTTGTCATAAAACGGAAAAATTGTGGAACCTCGAGATAAAGTCGTATGCAAGCTACAGTTAGCTTACCATTCCAACACTAGTAACCTGAGGGCACAGGACATTTTATGGTATAGGACATTATTTTATTTGTTTCTTTTGTAATGTGTAAGTATGTAGATCTTTTAAAAGACATGTTTACGTTGAAATAAACATATCTGTACAAGTAGTTATGTCTCTCGTATTGGTTTGCCCTCTTACGGATATAATGCACAAAAATATATTCAAATGGGTTCGAACCCATGTATTTTCTTTAAAAGGAATAATCGAATGTCATTTTTGACAGCCCTAATAGGAGGTGGCTGATGGTTATTCCACTTCTGGACCTATATCCATATCCACTCTTTGTGATGATCTGAGGAGATTCACGATTGTGCAGAACAGCAGCGGGGATAGCGCATCACCTTGGTATATGCCACATTTGATTGTTACCTGTGTGATTCTCTTTGGGTTGGCCTCTAGTGTTGTTTTCCACTGCTGCATTGAGCTCTTGATGGAGGCTATTAGTGTCCTATTGGCTTTGTAAAGTGCCAAGCACTCAAGTAACCGTGTGTGGGGCATTGAACCACAGGCTTTCTTGTAATCAATCCAGGTTGTAAGCTCAGGTTGGTCTATCTGATCTTAAGAGTCTTAGGTGTCTGCTCTATCAACCAGTAGCTGATGCTTTGACCTTCAGGTGTTGTTCCCAGCTCCTTTCTGAGTTTCGCTCATGTATTGACTCGTGTGCCCTTTCAGCTTACGTGCTATGATGCCTGACAGGAGCTTCCATGATGTGGAGAGACAGGTTATCGGCCAGTAGTTTGAAGGTGTACCCTTATGGGGATCCTTCATGATCAGCATTGTTCTCCCCCATGTTTGTCAGTCAGGGTGAGACCCTGATGTTAGGCAAATGGAAACCACGAGGAGGCAGCAATTAGGTCAGCTACAGCCAAATACCTCCAAAGATTGAGGCAGGTTCTAAGGAGCCAGCTCAATGGGAAGAATAAGATCCAAGCCATCAACACATATGCCCTTCCAGTCATATCAGATACCCAGCTGGAATAATAAACTGGCCAAAAGGAGGAGATAAAGGCTATGGATATCAGGACACGGAAACTCCTCACAATGCACGAAGGGCTTCACCCAAAGTCCAGCAGCCTGAGACTGTAAAATAAGCGAAAAGACGGGGGCTGGGGATTAGTTGAGTGTCGGAGCCACTATCCAGGTTGAAACAAGGAACATGCATGAGTACACTAAAAAGAGGGCCCCCCCAAGACAAACTGCCGAATGAGTACCTCAGGCAGCAGAAGACAGAGTGGGGAGGAAGAAGAGGCGGTATCATGGAAGACTAAGCCCCTCCATGGGATGTACCATCGACAGATAGAAGACATGGCTGAGATAGAGAAATCCTACCAGTGACTAGAAAAGGCTGGACTGAAGGAAAGCACAAAGGCTCTGATCATAGCAGCACAAGAACAGGCACTCGGCACCAGATCAGTTGCGGCAGGGGTCTACCACACCAGACAAGACCCAAGATGCAGACTGTGCAAAGATGCCCCGTAGACAGTCCAGCACTTAGTAGCAGGGTGTAAGATGGTAGCTGGGAAAGTCTACACTGTAAGGCATAACCAAGTGGCTGGGATAGTATACAGAAGCATCTTCACTGAATGCAGACTGGCAGTCCCCAAGTCCAAATGGGAGACACTGCCAAAAGTGGTTGAGAATGGCAGAGCTAAGATCCTGTGGGACTTCAAGTTCCACACTGACAAGCAGGTGCTGGCTAACCAGCCAGACATGGTGGTGTTCAACAGGGCACAGAAGACAGCAGTTGTGATCAATGTAGAAATCCCAAGCAACAGCAACATCAGGAAGAAAGCATGAGAAGCTAGAGAAATACAAGGGCTGAAGGAAGAACTATACTGGATGTGGAAGGTGAAATCCAGAGTAGTCCTAGTGGTAATATGAGCACTAGGGGCTATGACCCCCAAACTGGGAGAGTGGCTCCATCAGACTCCAGGAACAACATCTGAGGTCTCCGTCTTGAAGAGTGCAGTCCTAGGAACAGCTAAGATACTGCGTAGAACCCTCAAACTCCCAGGCCTCTGGTAGAGGACTTGAACTTGAGGAAGACACACAACACCCAAAAAAGGGTGAGAGGGAGCTATATTTTATATATATATAACCTTGTTAAAAGAAACACTCAACGGTAGGGAAAGTGCTCAACAAATAAGGAGCAAAATAACCCAGTGAGTCAAGTAAACAGCTGATGATTGCTTATGGCATGAAACAGGCTTGTACTGTCTCATAAAGAATTTACTTGAATCACTAGATTGTCCAGTGATTCAAGTAAATTCTTTATAAGAAAGTACAAGCATATTAAAGATCACTGGATTCAAGTAAATTCTTTATGAGACCGTACAAGCCTGTTTCATGCCATAAGCAATCATCAGCGAATGAAACAGCATGAAACAGGCCTGTACTGTCTGATAAAGAATTTACTTGAATCACTGGATTATTTTGTTCCTTATTTGTTAAGCACGTTTCCTATCGTTGAATGTTTCTTCTAACAGTTATTTATATATATACATACATATATATATCACACACACACACACACACACACACACATAAATGCAGTGTACATTGTGTAGATACAGTGTACACAAACGCTGCACATTTTTTTAAAAAATACAAACACTAAAACAGACAAACACAAACACACATCTACAAACAGACAAATATAAACACAAATGAGTGACTTGGGTTACTGGGCCATAATGAAGACATTTGGGTTCAGCATTCACCTAACAAACACACTTCAATATCTAAAATGCTCAGCTGCGGGCGGTTTCAAGTCGTATGATAAGAAACTTTGAGGAACATTGTGAAAGGTTTCTTTTCAGGGCTGCAGAAGTTAACCATCTCAGTCCTGCTGTACCACAGTTATGCAATACAGAGCAGGTCTTTCAGTTTTACTAAATTTGTCCTGACACCAGCTGGTGAATAAATACAACCTACTATATGTTTACCTACTATGGTTTGTGATCCAAACTTGCCAACTTACCCATTTAAAAGAGCCAAAAGTATTTCAAGACAAGCAATAACTAACCAGCAACAACACTGTCAAAGAGTCTAGTAGAAACGTTACACACACATACACACACACACACACACACACTCTGAGTTGTGAATATCTTACTATAACCTCAACTCTATTCAATTCAACTTAAGTGTGCATGTTTTATTAAGAGGAAACTACAAAAATGAGTTGCTTAAGTTGATAAGTCGCTGCATATAGGCAGTGCAATAAGAAAAAGAAAGCATTTCGCATCAACAATGGAAAAAATGATAGTTCTACCTTTTATCTTGACTGTGGGTGAATTGGGACCAGCCGACTGCTTCCTCCATCCTCTCCAATTCTGACAGAGGCTCTCAGCCTCGGAGATGAAGGAGCACAGGGAGTCTTCCTCGAACCGGTCAGAGTCTTCGAAGGAGAACCGCTCCCCGTCTTCCCACTCAGCAAACATCAGTTCCATTACATCCACTCTCAAGACAACGATTTGTCTCCAAACTTCAAGATAATAAAAAGAAGAAGAAGGAAAAAAAGAAGAAGAAGAGAGAGACGAAGACTGTCCACAAACTGACAGGGAAAATTAAAAGTCTCCAAACTGGGGGAGGGGGGGAGGGGAAAAAACAACCCAAATCCAGCTGGAAAGAAAAGATCACCGCTGGGGCCTGGGAGAGCTCTTCCACACAAACGGGGGTTTAGGAGAAAGCTAAACCCTTACAACCCACGCCAAGACGCCTACTTTCTGTTAATTCTCAGGATAAGAAAAGACAACGAGGTGCCGCAAAGTAACTAGGAGTGCAGACGACTTTTCTTCACGGTAAAGCGCCTTGCTATTTGATGTGCACATCAACGTTGAATCCATGTCGTTCTGCCTCCCTAGATTTTGGGGTCCCTTTAGAAGCCAGTTTAAATCGCAATAAATCTCCAGTACTCTGTATCACCTATGTGGCCACGGCCTTAACAATCTGCCCTGAACAGACGACCCCCCCCCCCTCTCTCTCTCCCCCCCTCCTCTCTCTCCGGAGGAACTCGATCCGGTTATAATGTCAACAATGGAAAAAGTAATGAATGTGAACCGAGAAACTTCAAATTAAAAAGTCAAAACGAGGTTAAATATCTCGGTCGCTGTCGTGTCGGACGTTATTTTCAGCTGTAAACATACCAACAACAACAACAACAACAACAACAAAAAAGAAGTCGCGTCTGTAACACAGAAGGAACTTGTTTTTCCCCCCTTCAGCCCCGACGCCCTGCTCCTCTCCTAAACTCGGATCCACACACTACCGCATCCCTCCGGTCAGCCCCAACGCCGCTTCGCCCCACCACCACCACCACCACCAGCCGGGCAACGCTTGTAGAATAAGCACGCCGCTCCCTCACAAAGCCAGGAGCGTTCTGTGACGCGACATCCCAACACTCACTTGTGTCATATTCGCGTTTCGGTTCGCTCGGCTACGCACGCTAACGCTACGGCAACTGTCAACACGAGAGGCTAGGCTAACGGGCTAGCGGGCTAACGGCTAGCAGGCTGGTTTATTTGCAGTTCGCGGTGCGAACACGCAAAAGGCGATAGATGACATGTAGAGGACGTCGGTTCTGGGGAAAGAGGGGGGTTATATTGTTTTCGCGGCCACCGCAAAGTTTGCCGGGGTCGTTTAGTTGCCGTTGTGTTTGGGTCTCGACTAACGTCAGCGTGCCGCTGGCAGAGCCACAATCTCCCGGTCACGTTAAACCCAGCGGCAGCGGTCAGTCAGCGCTCCCAGCCCGCGGCTCCTGCGGTTGTTTACACCGGCTTGCCTTCGCGCAACACACACCCGTCAAACTTGGCAGGACTACATGGTTTTCTTGCGATTCTGCCTGTCTGATTAAATTATTCAGCCCCGGCTCCCAAGCGTCGTGATATTTAACGTCAGATTCCTTTGCCGTTTTGGGAGTTGGAAGGAATCGAGGTCACGCAACTCTTATTTGTCCGGATGATAAACGCACTGATATTGTGGCATTAAACTCATCTCCCGAGGCTTTCCTTAACTCTTCGTTTTGGCATCGAGAGAATCTGGGAGGGCTACGTGCTTTTTACATTCGGTCTGTCTGAAGAATCTAACCTATCACTTCTTATTTGCCCGGATAATTAAACGCGTGGTGTTGTGATTATCAAACTCCTCTCTCTCAGGATTTCCTTTTCTTTGTATTCCTATCAGAGAACCTTGTTGATTCGCGGAGCTCCACTCTCGCCACACACAAACGTTCGTACAAACACAAAGTCCGGTTTTTTTTTGTGGCCCTTCTCCTGCCGACGGGCAGCAGCCGTCCTGCCGTCCTTTGGGAAAAAAAACGTCTCCGAACCGTCAAACAACAGCGAAGTCCCTCCAGATGATCTCCTCAACCCCCATCTCCTCTCTGCTCGCCACCGGTCGGTCGGGAAGATGGCTCTCCTGCTCACCGAGACTTCAGCTCCTCCATCAGCTGATTACAACTTCCGCTGTCTCATTACAGCTTCCGGCGCGCGTCGGCAGCGGCAGGTGCTCGTGCTCGCGCGAGCACACTGAATAAATAGATTCTGCTGATTTTTTTCCCCTATTTTCGTTTTCGTTTTCGCCGGTAGAGAAATACATTGATGCGAAAAGGAAATAAGTTACACTTTGATGAAAAAAAATCTGAATCAAATAACAATTTTCTTTATGGACCTTGTTATTGTTTTGCACATTTTCAAATCGAATGCAAGAGAGCAACAAACACATAGTGTTAAATTGAGCTGCGGTTCTAGAATTCGATGTATGAATTAAAGTATGCTAAAGCTGTCAAAACCTTGAAAAAAATGTAAAGAACTGAATCAGAATCATGTTTATTGGCCACGTAGGTTTGCACTACACGTGGGATTTGACTCCGGTTTCGTGGCTCTCTCTGTACTTGACATACAATAACAACACTACAACACAACAATCTTCAGATATATACACAATGATTGACTATGCACAGGCGAAATAAGAGGCGACGAGTGCAATGGTGCAGAGAATTTAACAGAGACGCTGAAATAAATGTTAGCAGGTTACTTATCCATGCCCGAGGTACAAGAACATGACAGAGCGTGCCAGTATACGTACTACGTACAGTAAAGTATATATAAAATTGTTGGATATATTTGACAGTGTTAAGCGTTCGTTTCAATGACAGCCCGCGGAAAGAAACTTTTTTCTTTTTTTAAAAAATCTGGTTGTTTTGGAGTACAGTGCTCTGTAGCGCCTACCAGAGGGGAGGAGTTGGAACGGGTTGTGACCAGGGTGTGATGGGTCTGCAGTGATGAGTGAGTTTGAACCCACCTCCGACGTCCCTGGGCTTACTTCCACCTGGTCTCTTGCACACACCGTATACCTTTCTTCTTTCCATCATATCAGCCGGCTCTCTCCCTTTACCGGTCATAGTGCCAACATTCAAAGTTCTGACTCTCACCTCCACCGGTATGGACATCTTATTTATGATCCGCATGTTTGATTTGGCAAAGATTTTACGCCTGATGCAACCCTCCCCATTTATCCGGGCTTGGGACTGGCACTAAGACTACACTGGCTTGTGCATCCTCAGTGGCTGGGTTATTTATCTATTGACCAACTTGTAAAATTCCATTGCCATACTATGAGTGATGAAACAGGGATTTATTTTGTATAAAATATCCTTATTAATCCAGACAAAGTATCTATGAGGACTGAAATTGTGTTTTTATACAAATAGCCATGCTAAAAGAGCTCGTCTATGGAAGTTAGCTCATTTAAATGGGATTTTGTCAACAGAAAAAGTACATTTTAACAAAACAAAAAAATCAATGCCACCAGTAGAATTAAATAAATACGCAGGAAAGGCATACCAGATACTGTTGGGATTCTTTAAAAATTCTATAAGCCACTTAATATTAAAAGTATTATTCAGTAAATTAAAATCCAAGACTTCAAGACCACCTTGTTCTTTACTACCTCTGATAACTTCTTTATTAAGAGGATGGGGTCCCCCCCCTCCAAATGAAATCTTATAGCATCTTATCCAATTCCTTAGTAACATTTGTTGGGACACCATGCGATAATGATACATATACTTATGTAGATATTCCTTCTGCTTTGGATAACAAAAACCTACCAAATATGGAAATATCTCATTAACCATGAATTCAATTTATTTTTATTTTTTTAATAATAGGATCAAAATTTAATTTAGGTCGTTGTTCCAAATTCTTACAAATAACAATACCTACATAAGTCACCTTTATTTAATCCTTGTTTTAGTCTCTTAGCAAAAAGTAAAGCAAATAATTTACCGCCATTGTTAAGTAGACTAATAGGTCTCCAATTTTCAATGTGTAGTCTATCTTTGCTTGTCTTGGGAATTAATGTAATAACCCCTTGTTTTAACGTACTAAGAAGCTCACCCTTTTAAATAGATTCTCTCTACACATGGTTAGTAAGAAAGGTGCAAGTGTTGTTGTGAAGATTTTATAAAATTTCCCTGTCAGACCTTCATTACTTAGGGATTTGTTATCTTTAAGACATTTAATACACTCAACAATTTCAGATAAAGATATCTCCTTTTCACAAAAAATTCTAAAGTCACCGTTATTTTATTTGTCTGTACCGAAATATTGTCTAAGAAGAATTCAATATTAGTAGGTGCAAGGGCTGAAGAATGTAAATTTTGATAAAATTGAGCTACATGTTGAGAAATTGCTTTAGGATAATTAGTTAATGTGCCATTAACCATCAACTTTTCTAACCCCAAAGTTTTTTGCATTTTTCTCACCTTGTTCAAGCCATTTACATCTTGATCTAATGAAGGTACCTCTAGTTTTCTCCTCATAAATATTGTCTAACTGGTTTTGTAGCGAATTCATATTCAGTACCTCTTGGCTAGTTAAATTGCCACAATTTTTCATTTGCAGATCTAAACTTTCTTAGACGATTTTAATTTTTTTATCTCTTTTTAATTTTGCTAATAATTTGCCTTTCTTAATAGCAACTTTCCGAATTTCATATTTAATTAATCCCCAAAAATATCCATAAGTACCTATAGCACAGGCTTGATTCCAATACTTATCAATAATATTGTTAATTTCCAATTTAAGGTCTTAATTTTTCTGTAAAGAGTTATAAAGTTTCCAATAGCCTGTACCATATTTCTCTGTATAAGTATTTTTTACATAAAGTTTAATAAGGATCCCTTTATCTACTAGTACTATGACGACTACTACTACTACTACTAATTTTGGCTGCTCCCGTTAGGGGTCGCCACAGCGGATCATCCGTTTCCATCTCTTCCTGTCCTCTGCATCTTCCCCGATCACACCAGCCATCTGCATGTCTTCTCTCACCACATCCACAAACCTCCTCTTTGGCCTTCCTCTTTTCCTCTTCCCTGGCAGCTCCATATTCAGCATCCTTCTCCCAATACACATGTCCAAGCCATCTCAATCTTGCCTCTCTTGCTTTGTCTCCAAATCGTCCAACCTGAGCTGTCCCTCTAATATACTCGTTCCTAATCCTGTCCTTCTTCGTCACTCCCAATGAAAATCTTAACATCTTCAACTCTGCCACCTCCAGCTCCGCCTCCTGTCTTTTCGTCAGTGCCACTGTCTCCAGGCCATATAAAGGCCATATAACATAGCTGGTCTCACGACCATCTTGTAAACCTTCCCCTCAACTCTTGCTGGTACCCTTCTGTCACAAATCACTCCTGACACTCTTCTCCACCCACTCCACCCTGCCTGCTCTCTTCTTCACCTCTCTACCGCACTTCCCGTTACATTGGACAGTTGACCCCAAGTATTTAAACTCATACACCTTCGTCACCTCTACTCCTTGCACCCTCACCATTCCACTGTCCTCCCTCTCATTCACTCATAGGTATTCCGTCTTGCTCCTAATGACTTTCATTCCTCTTCTCTTCAGTGCATACCTCCACCTCTCCAGGCTCTCCTCAACCTGCACCCTTCCCTCACTACAGATCACAATGTCATCCGCAAACATCATAGACCACAGAGACTCCTGCCTGATCTCATCCGTCAACCTGTCCATCACCGTTGCAAACAAGAAAGGGCTGGCTGCTTGCACACATCTGACATAAATTTCAATATGGTAAAATTTTGAAGAGCTATCGGTTGGATACGGACAGAATAGAATGGTGTGTTTTAAGATATGGCAGCTCAAATGAAACTTCAAAAGAAAAACCTGAATGTCCTCATGTCATTGTTTTCAGCGTGTAAGGGCAAAATCCCTCGTGTCAAGTCCTGCATCCGTCCTATTTATTGCCTTAGAACTGTACAATGTCCCGGTGTTACCTCCGGCCTGGTCGGGCATCCCTACAGACACAATTGGCCGTGTCTGCGGGTAGGAAGCCGGAAGTGGGTATGTGTCCTGGTCGCTGCGCCAGCGTCTTCTCTGGACTCGGCCGGGACGCCTGTTCGGGGGGAGGGGGAACTGGAGAGGAGGGGGGGGTAGCGTGATCCTCCCACACGTTACGTACCCCTGGTGAAACTCCTCGCTGTCAGGTAAAGAGAAGTGGCTGGCGACTCCACATGTATCGGAGGAGGCATGTGGTAGTCTGCAGCCCTCCCCGGATCAGCAGAGGGGGTGGAGCAGCGACCGGGACGGCTCGGAAGGCTGTAAAATGTCATTAAACTGTATTTTCTTCTGTTAATTAATACTGCTGACATTACCATCCATTATCCAAACTGCCTATCCTACTCAGGGTCGCAGGGATGTTGGAGCTTATCCCAGCAGTCACTGGGCGGCAGGCAGGGAGACACCCTGGACAGGCCGCCAGTCCATCACATGGCCCACACACACACACACACACACACACACACACACACACACACACACACACACATTCACACCTAGGGACAATTTAGTAACGCCGATTCACCTGACCTGCCTTGTACATATTTGTATCGCTTGTCTGTTTTCGCATGTCCTTGAACTATTGTAATGATAATCTATATACACTGTCCAGGTGCTTTAGCTAGACATAACGACAGAACAGGACCACCATACAGACGATAGATAAATGAAAAAGAACAAAATGAAATTAACCTTGACATCATCTCATATGATATCCAAATCTGCTGTATAGAAGGGTGTAATGTACGATACCGTGTGTTGATTATACAGTGTTGGTTGGAGTCAGAACGTAAATTAATTGCAGCTGGTTAAAATACGCTACCTGCTGGACGAATCCTGTAACATTTCTGAAAGGTCAAAGCCTTTTGGTCTTAAAACTAGTCTTTGACTGCACAGACCACATCTCTCCATGCCGGATCGGTCGAGGCCCGGGTTTCCAATGACCGCCACCGGTGTTCTTGGCCAGCCGGGTGCCGTTGGGAACATGCTACTGTTGGGCGAAGGAGAAGGAGAGGGGGAAGGCATGTGCAGAGGCAGCAGGAGAGGAGGCAGGGTAGGAGTGTGGAGGTGAGAGTCAGAACTTTGAATGTTGGCACTATGACTGGTAGAGGGAGAGAGCTGGCTGATATGATATACTGTGTGTGCAAGAGACAAGGTGGAAGGGGAGTAAGGCCAGGAGCATCGGGGGTGGGTTCAAAGTTCAAACTCTTCTACCATGGTGTGGACGGGAGGACCATCTGTCAGCTGTGTGTGTGTGTGCTATGCGATGCTGCTTGGTGCCTGTAGCGTTACCTCTGATGAAGTATAAGGCTTGTATGATTAAACTGTGGTGCATTCAGCAAGTATGTTTGTAATGGCCTATTTTGGTTAACATATGCGAACCTATTAAGTATGATTGGTCTTAGACGAGCTAGGCCCACCTCGTTTTCTCTGTGCCCACACTCACTGTGATTTCTGCCTACACAGTGGTAGGCTCCCTGTTAAATATCTTATTGAGTTCAAGATTCTGCTTCTCACCTTTAAGGCCTTTCATAGCATACCACCTTCATAGCTTTCTGAATTCCTTCATATCCACACACTCTCCTGTACTCGAGAGCCTCTTCTGCCATCAAACTCACACCATATGCCCGCTTCACTACCATTGGGTCTAGACTCTAGAGCCTTCAGTCGTTCTGCCCCCCGCCTTTGGAACTCTCTCCCACAAGTCATTTGCAATATTGACTCTCTTTCCACCTTCAAGTCCCATCTCAACATGAACCTTTTCAAACGGGCATATTCAGTCTGATCCAGACTTGAATGGTTACACCCACAGTGAGCTTTGCACAGATGATGATTTAATACCTATCTGTTGTATTAACATATTATTGTATACCCCTGCTTTATTTGATTTTATGATGTCTGATACAGTGCTGCTTGTTTTTAACTGTTTTTTAAGCTGTCCTTGAGTGCTCTGAAAGGTACCCATCATCAAACAAACAAACAAATAAAGAAAGAAATCCATCCATCCATTATCTGAACTGCTTATCCTGCTCTCAGTGTCACGGGGATGTTGGAGCCTATTCCAGTAGTCATTGGGTGGCAGGCGGGGAAGACACCCTGGAAAGTCTGCCAGGCCATCACAGGGGCGAAACACACACACACACACCCCCGTCCATACCTAAGGACAATTTAGTGAGGCAAATTCACCTGACCTACATGTCTTTGGACTGTGGGAGGAAACCGGAGCCCCCAGAGGAAACCCACACAGACACGGGGAGAACATACAAACTCCACACAGAGGACGTCCTGGGACGATCCCTAAGGTTGGACTACGCTGGGGTTTGAACCCAGGACCTTCTGGCTGTGAGGCGACCGTGCTAACCACTGTGCCACCGTGCTTCAATGGCTGCTGGGATAGGCTCCAGCATCCCCGCGACCCTGACAGTAGGATAAGCTGTTTGGATAATGGATGGCTCATTAAATATTATTTTATATACTATATTATAGTGTAGTGTGTTCAGGTTCACCATTGGGAGTACAAGTGGTAGTTGCACATAGTTGGTTGGGAGATGTTTGCAGTTCGGGGGGGGGGTGCACTGTTGCCAGGTCAAATGTTAGGGGGTGGGACTTGTATAGAGAGAGATGACCTGGAGTTGTTCAGATAATGGCGGCCTGTGACCAACAACAGCCGAGAATCAAGACAACATTCAAAATAGTCACAATACAAAATAATAACAGAGCCATGCGTGCCCTATTTCAAAGAGATGTTGTCTCCCTCCCATATGTCGCAGCATATTGGAACCGGTTTGTGAATGACATGCACTGGAAGAAGGTCCAGATGCTTCCACATACTAAGTACCTAATCACAAACAAGATTAAAGAGGTATCCTTTAAAGTCCTTCATAAATATTATCCCGCCAGTCACTACATGCAGAAATTTAAGAGTCGTAAACACGAACTGTTCTTTCTGTGATGGACATCCAGAAAGTGTTACAGCTGTTTCGGCGCCGCTCTCCCACCAAGAGATTCTGCCAAGACCTTCGCAGATTTGTCATTGATCGTCTTTTCAAATACTTTGTTTTATTATGGGAGAATGTGGCATTTGGTTTCCTTAAACCCCCCCAAAAAAGGTGACAAATATTTTTTCATTGTAAATCTGTTAATGATATTGCCAAAAAAATTAATCCACAAAAGCAAATTTACAAACAAAAAAAACTTTTATTTTCTTGAAAGAAATTGAGCAATATCTGAAACTTGTTTCTTATTCTACGAACAAAAAGGCTGTCAAAACTTGTATTTTATGTATGTCTTTCAATGTCTTTCTGTAATGGAATGGAATGTACCCCTGGCTCCTTTGTGACGTGTGTTCGTCCTGCATACTGTCCTCAGTTTACTAAACCTGTTGTGTAAATAAAGATTTGTAAAAAAAAAAAAAAAGAGACAACGTTCAGTTTCAAGTTCTGTATGGTCTTTAATAGTGGTGAACTTTACAATATTATATATTATTTGAGATATTTGAGTTGAGAATTCAACTAGGACTCATGTCCTTCATCAAAACCAAGTCATTTATTTCACCTTTCCACTAAAAAAAAAAAAGAAAAAAAAAGAAAAAAGTGCAGTTAATGTTGAACTTGTTTAAACTGTACTGTTGGCATTAGTTGAACTCTCTCGACCTTTTCGAAGGGCCCTCCCAAAACTATATCAAAACAAATTATTCCACTCAGGTTTCTCTTTCTGACCCATTTAACAGTTAATGATCTTCTGTCAGCTTGGAGAGAGACCATCACCTCCGTCACACACTGAAACCTCAGGGGCTTGTTGGGAGTAAAGGGTTACGGTCAAGTGCAACATGACGTCATGCTGAGTAACCAGAAAGCTTTGTTCTGGGAGTGGACAGCTAGTCAGCGACACCTTGGACATTATTCTCCCTAATTGGTTTTCTCAAATAGCGTGATATCACTGAATTAAAACAAATATTTTAGACTCAAGTTTCCACCACTATTTATCATCCAGTCTCTATGAACACAACGTTTCCATTGAGTCGAAATAATAATTACAATCTTTTTTTTTCTTTCCTTATTCGATTGCACTTTAATTCACTTTTTTTTTCTTCTGTAATCCCCAACTCCAGAATTCAGAAACTGACGTTTGTTTTCATCAGTCATTTCATTTTTGGATGCGACCATGCTCATGCTTGTAATCTCTCCACGGATGATGGAGCAGATCTGAGCGGATGATTCATGCACATCTGGAATGCTTCAGAAATACCAGGCGCTAAACTGTACGCACGCACAAACACACCCACAGTGTTGGTGTTCAAATCCCGGTGGGTTTGGATCCAAGAACTGCTGCTAGCCACATGCTCCACGGTGTGACCTCGTTTTACCACAAACCAGTGCTCTTTCCCGGGCTCTGGCTGCCTGTGTGACATCATCACACCTGTCTCAGCATGACGTTATTGTGGGGCATGCATTCTAGCAGTCACTATTTTGTTTTGTTTTTTAAAAATTGGTTTTGCTTAATTTATTTAACAGCTTTCATAACACAAATCCCAGATTTCCATTGTAAACGGATGTAATCCTGAATGTGCAGAAAAGGTTTTACGTGTAGGTTAAAATTTTACAGCAGTCAACAGGTTTTTGTGTAACACAGGCAAAATAATGAAGCGGTAGCGCGTATTTTGGAGAAAGATGATTGATCAACGTTGTCATCTGACACATTATTATTGAACAACATATTAATCCATTATGAGGACCCTATCTCTAAGGCTGAGCCCAGACACCCAACAGAGGGAGCTCATACAAGCGGCTGAGTGTCCTCCGTAGGGTGTCTGGGCTCAGCCTTAGAGATAGGGTGAGGATCTTGGACATCCGGAGGGAGCTCGAAGTAGAGCCGCTGCTCCTTCGCATCGAAAGGAGCCATTTGAGGTGGTTCGGGCATTGGATTAGGATGCCTCCTGCGCGCCTTCCTTTAGAGGTTTTCCAGGCACGTCCAACTGGGAGGAGACCCCGGGGTAGACCCAGAACTCGCTCGAGGGACTACATGTCCAATCTGGCCTGGGAACGCCTTGGGATCCGCCAGGGGGAGCTGGAGGGCGTTGCTGGGGAGAGGGACGTCTGGAGTGCCCTACTTAGCTTGCTGCCACCCCACTCTAACCCGACCCCGGAGAAGCGGCTGATGATGAGACGAGACGAAAGATATTAATCCATATCAAACATTTAATTAAATCTAATTGAACAGGGTAGAGTTTAGCTTTGTATTTAGGCACCTCTCTTGGGCCTCCTACACTCGGCTTCCTTCTTCATCTCTTACTCTTCTGGAACACGTTTCCTGTGCGGGCTCCATTACATTGAATGCTTGGTGGGAATGGTGGATCCCACAGGCATCAATGAACATTAATAGGAGCAATTACATAATGCTACTACATTGAATGGCTGTTGCTACAAAGACGCCAGTTTGAAAAGTTATCAAATATGGCATGAAAAGAAATGACAGAAAAACATGACAATTTTTCTTCTGTTGCATTTTCTCCACTTTTTTTCTCCCAGTTTGGCAATTTCCATTTCCCTGTTCTTCTAACTTCCTGTCATTGTGTGACACTTATGATGTCTTCCTCCGAAATGCACAGTGTCGCCAACCACTTCCCTCCACCTGGCAGGTGAAGGTTTCTATAGGGGGGAAAGTAACAAGTGTGGAGCTTTGTGCCATTTACCCTGGGTCTACCCACAGTTGTACAGATGCCCCACCACCTGTAGGAGGTGCTACTCTCAACAGTGGGGCAAATTACTCCTGCTGGCTCCCCTCCCAGAAACACTGACAATTATGTTCTCTGCAACGGCTGGCCAACGTGTAGGCGACACCGGTGTTGAAACATGATCGTCACTGTTGTGATTTGACAGTATCGGTCTGCTTTTCATCCAAGCGCCCCGCATACACAACAAATTTAAAGGTTTCTTAATGAGCAGAGCTGTGAAACAAATGACAGGAGCAAACAGCTGGATGTACAAATTAGAAGGAGTCCAGGAGGTTGACACGGCTCATCTCCTCATTTTACACTCCCCATATTTGTATCCTCACGACCACCTCCACCATGAATCCCAGAACAATGCTGGTTATTTCTAGGCACCTCCTTCAGTTCTTGTCTGGTTTGTCAATGACATGGTTGATCCACCGCAGGAACCTGCTGACCCGTGTGTACACCCCGGGGAAGGAGGGGTCACCGCAGCCGTGACCCCAGGAGATGACCCCCGTTAGCACCCAGTGGCCCCCCTCCTCCTGGCACACCAGCGGACCCCCGCTGTCACCCTGGCAACTGTCTACGCGGTGATGCTTCGACAAGCTGCCGGCACACAGCATGCGGCCGGTGAAACGCTGGCCGTAGCGCTTCTTACACTTCCAGGGGGGCAGCAGGGGGACCCAGGCCTGCTGCAGGGTATGAGAATACGATGACTCTGAGAAGAAAACCAAGGAACAAACAGATCAGAGGACTGAACAACTGGCAAACCCACTAAAAAAAAAAACTAAAAAAAAGACAGCTGTAAACAGACATACAAATTTGTGTTGTCAACCAACAGCAACACTGCTTTGAATGTGTTGTCCTCTGACAAGGTGATCACAAGACAACGAAGGATGCTACCATGTTAGCATATTCCATCATCCAGTTTTACGGACTAGGATTCATTCATTTAATTGTGTTTAGTATTTTGGTCACAAAGCCTCCCGTACCACAAGGACATGAGAATAAATTTCACTGCCAATTTCTGATGTGACTGGTGTGGCTTAACTTCCTCATCTCTATGAGGAATTTGAACCATCTATTAGCAAGTTTACGTTTGCATTTAACAAGCTCAAAAGGAGGAACTGGCATACAAGTAGAAAATATTCTCACGCCTTTGTGACAAGAACCCTTTGACTTTTATCTTGATATGAATATGGAGCTATATATGTAATCTGACCTGTGATCCCCCACCCAGTGATGACACAGGCCGCTGGCCTTTTGCCCCACTTATTGCTCAGTGCCGGCAGACAGATGGCATTGGTGTGAGGGTTGAACGCCACACAGTTGCCCTCAGTGCCCTTCAGTCGTAACAGGGCGATGTCATACTCCCACCCCTGACTGTGGTACTTCCTGTGGATGACAATGCGCTCGGGGGAGAGACTGCGTTCAAAGTCGTCCATTTCCACTGTATGGTAGTCACCAAGCCGCAGCATGTATCGACTGGGGTCCCTGCCAAACCTGGATCAGAATTGATTAACTTGAAAGGATAATTCCATTTTTTACAGTATGGGTCTTATTTTTATCATTTTTGCCATTGTGTGTATTGGTTATTTTATCATTTTACTCAACGGGTTCATTTTGTGGATTTTGGATGTGGGACCACTGCTGGACTCAGCTTCACAATGGTGTCTTATGGAACAACTGAACAGGAGTGTCAGACATGTTTCAACAAGTCCAATCTAACCCCATTATCTAAACCACGTATTTGGAAGTGAAAGTGAAAGTTATGTTGTGGAATGTCCAGTATTATCGATGGTGGATGACATCGCTGATCTACTTCCTCGTTCAACCTGCAGGAAGTAGCAGCCTGTGCTTACCGTAGGTAGTAGTAACATCCATAAACTAGCCGGCCAGCACAATAGAGAAGTCATAGATAATGGACAGTCATGGACACAGTCTGACTGAGACACCAGGGGGGTTTGTTGTTTAAAGGACATGTTTAAGATTCCTGTTCACTTGTCCCATAAGACACTGTGGTAAAGCTGAGTCCAGCCATGGTGCTATGTCTAAAATCAACTAAATGAAGCCGATGAGTAAAATGAGATCATAGCTGATATGTATGATGGAAAAAACTATGAAAATAAAACCCAGGTTATACAAAACCGGCATCTTCCTTTAAGGATCCTAGTAGAAAAACAGAATTATTGCGCAACAGGAGAAAGTGAACAGAAAAACGTCAAAGAGAGATAAGCTTTAAAAATGAATGGGAGCAAATTAGGCTGAGAAGAGAGGGATGAAAAGAAAGGATGAAGATGTGAAATTCTTTGAAATTAGGGAGTACACATCTGAACCAGTACTTGAAGCATCACAGCTTGGTTCCACTAACTTTAAAGATGTGATTCGGGGGTTTGGAAGGTGATTCATGTTAACTCTATTGGAAAATTTGGGTTTAAAACATTTTTTTTTCAAATGAGATAGGGACAAACTGTATGGTGATAACCCGACCTGTTAGAGTCTAGCTATCAAATCAATCAAAACTTATTTTCTATAGCACACTTTACACATTAAAATGCAACGCAATGCATTCAATATCACACCAAAGTGTATAGATGGAAAGCAGGTAATGATGAAAGAGGAATAAAAACAGCGACAGTGTAAAATGAGATAAAGAGAAAATGAAAATAAAAGTAACTGAATACAAAATATTTAATAAAAATCAAAACTTCAATAAAACAGATGGAAAATATGAAAAAATATTGATATACAACGACAAGACAGAACCCATCACTACGGAAGTCGAGGAGGAGGAGTGTCCGTAGAAGAGGAAGATGTAATGGTTGTAAAGGTTCTGTGGGACTACAGAAACATGCTTGCATTTAAATAGCCTGCTAATAACTACCAGGCGCCGGGTTTCTTCACCTCTTGAAGCAGTGTGCAGCGGTGAGGACCCAGCAGGCGTTGATGAGTGTGGCCCCACACAGAGGATGAGGACCTTTAGACTGAGACCTCAACCACAGAGAGACCTGCCATGGCCAGTCGCCCCTGAAACACACAAATCTTTCTTTAAAAGGAGGATTATGCCCCCCCCCCACAACCTGGGTCTTATTCTCAGTTTTTGACATCATACATATCAGTTACGATCTCATTTTACTCACCAGCTTCATTTTGTACATTGTGGACATGGGACCACCGCTGTCCCGTGTCCAAAACAAAGTCAGCGAGTATAATGAGAGCATAACGAATACGTATGATGGAAAAAAAAACCCAGTTAAAAAGAAAGTAAAACCAACAAAATATACAACAATAATTTTTTACAAAATTTACAACATTTTCCAGCTGGAAAATTTTACTGCCTCTGATGACCCAAACATAGGACACACAGACAGGATGATATGGTAACACTTGATTTAATGAACAAATGCAGGCAGAGGTCAGAACACCAGGGAATCAGATAGGTGACCAAACAGTCAAGGAACCGGCGGACAGATAAACAGGTTCAGATACAGTTCGGGTTACTGGGGAGTCCGACCAAAACAGAAGACACAGCAGACACAGGCAGGTCAGGCAAAAGTTCACAAGCGAAAATGCTGGAAAAACTAGGAGGCAAAACCCACTAGACAATCTGACAGGGACACAGGGAAACCAGGGGAGTATAAATGCTGGTAGAGTTAATCAGAGAATGGGGAACAGGTGTGAAAGACACAGGGTTGACTGGTGGCAAAAGCAGGGGCAGGAACTGAAACAAGACAGGTGAGTACTTCAAAATAAAACAGGAAGGTAACTGATCATGAAAAAGGTAAGATGGGTCGACTGAACTGAGATACAGTCACAACCATAACAGCACCCCCTCCCTTAATGGGTGCCTCTAAGTGACTCGCTGGGCTTGTCCCAGTGCTCCTGATGAAAGTCCCAGACCAAGGGTGGGCACAGGATTTGTTGGCGGGGAACCCAGCTGTGCTCCTCTGGAGCTAATATTGGTAGCTCTGGCCCTGGTGGTGTACATCCAGAAACTGCTGGATGGTGTAGGTTGGAAGGCAGTTGATAGTGTGTGTGTGTATATATATCCATCCATCCGTTATCCAAACCACTTATCCTGCTCTCAGGGTCGCAGGGATGCTGGAGCCTATCCCAGCAATCATTGGGCAGCAGGCAGGGAGACACCCTGGACCGGCTGCCAGACCATCACAGGGCCGACACACACACACACGCACGTCTGTGAATGTTCTCATTCATCCAGGTCATGGTTATCCAAAGGAGTTGAATCAAGTGCAACTGGACTTGGTATATAGCCACACCAAGGGACAATTTAGTACGGCCGATTCACCTGTGTGTGTGTGTGTACTTGACTAACTGGATTATATATACGTATATATATTTATTTTTTTTTTGGAGTGTGTTTATGTGTGCTTGACTGTGTGTGTGTGTGTGTCACAGAGTCATTGTGTGGACAGTGTGTTTCATTACAGACCTCAGAGACGTGTCTCCCCCGATGATTCTTCTGCGGCGCCGGTTGTTGGGCCTCAGGCCACAGCTTTGTGTTTTGGGGCCACTATCCCCCGCAGGTTCAGCAGTGTAGTCACAGATGACGCCGGCGTCTTCGCTGTGCCGACAGTCGTGCCCATTGAGTCCGTCGGCGGGACACTCGCCCAGAGATGACTCAGTTCCCCTGCAGTGGACGTTGTCCAGATGGATCGGCCCCTTTCCCTCGCCGAAATAGGCCATGGCTCGAGCTTTGGCTGCCCCACTGTTATGAAGAGACACGGAGAGTTTAGGCTGGGTTTCAAGTTTAGATCAAAACCATCTGTGTTGTGGTACTATCACAATAATATTCCTACAAGTAATGTTATCAATGAGAATACATATTTACAGATATTATGACTACATACATACCTGTCAATCCAAATGCCTCTAATAAAACAACGGACATTTAACAAATGAACTCCCAGTCTCCATCAGAGATACAGACTCACTTCCTTCCTTCCTGTTACTTACTCAGGCACCATTATTATTATTATTAGTGTCTACTATAACATCTTTCTTCTACCTGCATTTGGTGATTTATTTTCTTATGACAATAATACACTGATGAGCCAAAACATTATGACCACGCACAGGTGAACCGAATAACATTGATCATCTTCAAACAAGGGCACGTGTGAAGCGCTGGGTAGATTAGCTGATAAGCGAACAATCAGTTCTCGTAGTCAACATGCTGGATGCTGGAGAAACGGGCAGGGGTAAAAGATCTGAGTGACTTTGACAAGCGCCACACTGTTATGGCCAGATGACTGGGTGCTGGATGACAGGGTGCTGGATGCCCAGGGCCCATCAATGTGTGAGGGCAACAAAAGCTATCCCATCTGGGCCGAACCAACAGAAGGTTGATTGTGGCACAAGTCACAGAAAATTTTAATGATGATTATGGGAGGAATGTGTCACAACACAGAGTGCATCGCACCCTGCTGTGTATGGAGCTATGTAGCCACAGACCAGTCAGAGTACCCCTGACGACCTCTGTCCACCACTGAAAGTGCCTACAATGGGCACACGAGTGTCCGAAGTGGACTTTAGAACAATGGAAGAAGGTTGCCTGGTCGGATGAGTCTCGTTTTCTTTTACATCATGTGGATGACCGTGTATGTGTGCAGCATTTACCTGGGGAAGTGATGGCACCAGGATGCTCTGTGGGAAGTTGACAAGCTAGTGGAGGGAGTGTGATGCTGTGGACAATGTTCCGCTGGGAATCCCTGGGTCCGGCCATTCATGTGGACGTCAATTTGACATGTGCCACCTACCTTGCTGCAGACCAGGTACATCCCTTCAATGGCAATGGTATCCCTGATGGCAGTGGCCTCTTTCAGCAGGATAATGTGCCCTGCCACACTGCACACATTACTCGGGAATGGTTTGAGGAACATGATGAACTGTTCAAGGTGTTGCCCTGGCCTCAAAATTCTCCAGATCTTAATGTGATTAAGCATCTGTTGGATGAGCTGGACTGACAAGCCTGATTCACAGCGGCTACACCTCACAACTTACAGGACTTGAAGGATCTGTTGCTAATGTTTTGGTGTCAGATACCACAGCACACCTTCAGCACACCTTGTAGAGTCTGTGCCTTTGGCGGGTCTGTGCTGTTTTGGTGCCACATGGAGGACCAACAGCATATTAGCCGGGCGGTCATTATATTTTGGCTCATTGGTGTATGTCTGTTATACTGATGTGTCATGTAAATGTGTACTTTAAAATTCTCCTATTCAGCTCCTCTTGATGATCTTTGACACACTTGCACTAAATTTAACTAAAACACTCTCAACACTAAGCAACAAAGCAGAGAATTGAGGCTACTTCAGTATACTATTTAACAAGACACAAGTGGATTTAATTCAACTACCATTACAGGTATACAACACTGATTGGTTTGCTGCTGCTTCTCCTGGATCGCCACCTTGCCATGGTGGAGAAGCTTGCATGTATCAGTGATCCCAAGAGCAATGCCGTCTGGAGCTTGGCTCCTGGTAGGGTAACCCAAGGTGGGTAGGGTCAAGGGAGAGGTTCCAGATGAAGTGCAATCCAACAAAGACCTCAACAGTGGAACTGGCAGAAGATGTTCCCAGGTTACAACAGCAGTGAAGGCGTATGAAGGCTGCAATAGAGGGTGGTAACTAATTGTCTTGGTGCTCCATGCCCTTGGACTCTGGCCACCCCCTGCCAAGGACTGCGTAGCGGCTGCAGGAGCATCAGCCACTCCACGTTTAAAGCTGTCATGCGCAGGCGTCCTCCCATTATGCGGCTCCAGGATTGGCCTCTACACCCACCTGGGGACCCAGAGGGAGGACGGTCATACTCGAACCCGAGTGACCATTGATGGTAATGATGATGGGTTTTCTGCCTCTTGGTGGTGAATAGGTGCCATGACACAGTGCTGCTCTCAGTCTCTTCACCCAAACTATTTACCCCTGAAATTTCCTTAAGACCTGATGATGTTCTATCTGATCAGAGGTCAGGGTCTGGGGGACCTACAGCGTTATACCAGTCTTGGATTTGCTGTTAGACTGGACTAATGTGAGTGAGACCATTGAACAAAGTTCCTCCAAAAGGGACAGACAAGAAGAGAGGGAGAATACAGGCGAAATGGATGGACAGATAGACTGAGGAGGGAAGGAGAGACAGAATATCTCTTCTATGCTTACTGGAAGCCCAGCTGTCTGCAAACCACGGCAGCGTTGATGTTGTTCCAGCCGTCGTCACACACGGTTCCCCATTGGCCCCTGATGAAGACCTCCACACGGCCCTCCTGTCTGTTCTCGCCCGCCACCAGACGTACCAGAGGACCTCAACACACACACACATACACACACAGTAAATCATTGCAAAAACACACAGATGTGTGTATAGTTTTACCACAGAAGGAAAAGAAGATGGACTCAAAGCTTTCACTCTATCCACAGATTTCAATTTCATCATTGAGACACGTTAAATCCCTCCAGAATTCTTCAGAAAGAATTCAAGTGTATAGGAAAACTATCTTTTTTTTTTTAACTCACAGCTATTGTTGACTGTGTATAGAAAGTGCCAATATGAAGATGCATTGTATAAGGTCCTAAATTAAATACTTAGTTGGTGACATCAACCTGTTTTTTGAACTCTTGAAAAGGTTCACCGGGTTATGGAAGGATACCCGCAGTACATCTGATGTCAGAGAAACAGCTTTCCACCTAAACTGTGCAAGAAGTGTCAGTAAAGAATAACAGCCAGTGTGTTTTTATAAATGTTTTAGTACTGATGGGTAATGTTGTCAACTGGACTGATAAAATCCTCATTATGTTTGATATTGACAGAGATATTACTGGAGCACCCACTCCAAACTTGCCAGCAGAAGGTGCCCAAAGCAGCGTAAGTGTAAGATGACTGGCAATCAACGGCAGATTTACACCAAATCATTATTCATGATTAACGCAAGACATTATTGAGGTACACTACCGTTCAAAAGTTTGGGATCACCCAAACAATTTTGTGTTTTCCATGAAAAGTCACACTTATTCACCACCATATGTTGTGAAATGAATAGAAAATAGAGTCAAGACATTGACAAGGTTAGAAATAATGATTTGTAGTTGAAATAAGATTTTTTTTTACATCAAACTTTGCTTTCGTCAAAGAATCCTCCATTTGCAGCAATTACAGCATTGCAGACCTTTGGCATTCTAGCTGTTAATTTGTTGAGGTAATCTGGAGAAATTGCACCCCACGCTTCCAGAAGCAGCTCCCACAAGTTGGATTGGTTGGATGGGCACTTCTTGCGTACCATACGGTCAAGCTGCTCCCACAACAGCTCAATGGGGTTCAGATCTGGTGACTGCGCTGGCCACTCCATTACCGATAGAATACCAGCTCTCTGCTTCTGCTCTAAATAGTTCTTGCACAATTTGGAGGTGTGTTTAGGGTCATTGTCCTGTTGTAGGATGAAATTGGCTCCAATCAAGCGCTGTCCACTGGGTATGGCATGGCGTTGCAAAATGGAGTGATAGCCTTCCTTATTCAGAATCCCTTTTACCCTGTACAAATCTCCCACCTTACCAGCACCAAAGCAACCCCAGACCATCACATTACCTCCACCATGCTTAACAGATGGCGTCAGGCATTCTTCCAGCATCTTTTCATTTGTTCTGCGTCTCACAAACGTTCTTCTTTGTGATCCAAACACCTCAAACTTGGATTCATCCGTCCACAACACTTTTTTCCAGTCTTCCTCTGTCCAATGTCTGTGTTCTTTTGCCCATCTTAATCTTTTTCTTTTATTGGTCAGTCTCAGATATGGCTTTTTCTTTGCCACTCTGCCCTGAAGCCCAGAATCCCGCAGCCGCCTCTTCACTGTAGATGTTGACACTGGTGTTTTGCGGGTACTATTTAATGACGATGCCAGTTGGGGACCTGTGAGGTGTCTGTTTCTCAAACTAGAGACTCTAATGTACTTATCTTCTTGCTCAGTTGTGCAACGCGGCCTCCCACTTCTTTTTCTACTCTGGTTAGAGCCTGTTTGTGCTGTCCTCTGAAGGGAGTAGTACACACCGGTGTAGGAAATCTTCAATTTCTTAGCAATTTCTCGCATGGAATAGCCTTCATTTCTAAGAACAAGAATAGACTGTCGAGTTTCAGATGAAAGTTCTCTTTTTCTGGCCATTTCGAGCGTTTAATTGACCCCACAAATGTGATGCTCCAGAAACTCAATCTGCTCAAAGGAAGGTCAGTTTTGTAGCTTCTGTAACGAGCTAAACTGTTTTCAGATGTGTGAACATGATTGCACAAGGGTTTTCTAATCATCAATTAGCCTTCTGAGCCAATGAGCAAACACATTGTACCATTAGAACACTGGAGTGATAGTTGCTTGAAATGGGCCTCTATACACCTATGTACATATTGCACCAAAAACCAGACATTTGCAGCTAGAATAGTCATTTACCACATTAGCAATGTATAGAGTGTATTTCTTTAAAGTTAAGACTAGTTTAAAGTTATCTTCATTGAAAAGTACAGTGCTTTTCCTTCAAAAATATGGACATTTCAATGTGATCCCAAACTTTTGAACGGTAGTGTACATTCCGTCTTTTCTAAAAGGGTATCTATAAAGAGAGCGAAGACATCAAATCAATATGAAATGTAGTGTAATCTCTTGAATATAGTGGGTCTTAATTTACAATCATCTAATGACGTCATGGGATATGCGTGCTAAACTGGTTCACAGCATGTGTTTATCTTTATAGTAGCTACTATAGCTAACATTACCTGCTATGTAGTAACACAAAAAAGTTCAAAATCTGTATAAACGAAGGAATTGCCACTTTAGCCATGTAGCCTCATTCATTCCTACTCATTTTTAAACTAGTTGGCGAGGAGGTGGCAAGTATTGGGCCAGATGTCCTCCTTGCCAAAAGGAATGTGAACTGGTGCCGTGGCCTCTTGCTTCCTGGTGTAGTGATCGTCACGGGTCCATCAGGACCTTAGCATATGGCTGTTCCTATGTAAATGTATCCACAGCAGCACCTTCTCCTGGTACCTCCTGTTTTCACAAAGTCTGCAGCGGGGCGACCGGGTTCCTGGCAGTATAACCGGGTGGGTCAATTGGACTCGTTAGCCTTGGTTGGCAGCCAATCTAGCAGAAGGACAACTCCGATTTCAAACCTGGGTAGATGAAGCTCATTAGCCATGTCAGGCAGTTCATCTGGGAGAGGGAAAAACCATGACTTAAAACCTCCGCTGCCTTGCGGGTATACACGTCTATGGGAAAGGCTTCGGGAAGAAACCCTGAGGAAAAATCTGCATCCGTCTCCATTGCCAGTTGTCTTGCTTAGTCTTGCCAATGGTAGTAGGTGGTCTTGGACAAGAGGGTGGGGTTGATGATGCACAACTCTTCCTCACTTTAATCATTGCGCAAGTCATCAGTCATCCATCACAGGATGACTAGATGGTCCTCGTCGCTGCGACGGACGAATAACAACAGTTGGCACCTAATGGTGCAAGAGGGTACTAATACATTTGAGTGTTTTATTGACGGAATTGAGAGTTGGGAATCTTCCCATTAGACCATTTTCAACAGTCTTTCCCAAAATGCCTTCAAGTACCAAAATGCATAGCTGCACGCTAGCTTCTGTATTGTCATTAATGACATCCTCTGTGCTAATGTTGTGTGATGTTATTTCCACCCTTGGAAATGTAGTCCAGCTGAGAGAATGAACATGTGTTTTTGAACGGCCTCTGTAGAGGCGACTAGAAACCCAAGAAAAATTAGACTGAAGTTTATCCGTCCACCAACTGACATCATCACAGTACTGAATCATCATTTTATGCCTTCTCATTCGGTCACGTGGTATTTGACAGTGAAGAGTGCATGGGCAGAGCAGAGAAAAGGCATAGTATTGTATTTTGGTATATTTCTTTTACATTTTTAGCAAGTACTGTACAGGCATTGGACAGTGGTTGCGTTGTGACAATTTCTGACATTGACACGGATAGACAGATATAAGGTTGAAAATCGTTGAATTTTCCCTTTAAGTCTAACAAACTAAAATGTCCTCTTTCCTTGCAGATGCCTGCATCAGGACATCCTTACCGGTGTGGGCGGCCAGGCTGGAGATTCGATTGGTGTCTCTCTGGCAGCTCAGGCCGACGTCTTCGCTATGGGAGCAGTCGTGCTGCCCCCATGCGTTGTGTTTGCAGGCCAGCAGGGAGCGCTCTGCACCCTGACACTGCACCTCATCCAGCAGTATCTGCCCCGAACCCTTCCCAAAGAACCCGTCCGGAGCCACCGCCGCACGCCCCCTGTAGGCAAACACTTGCTACGTCATTTTGACTTGTCCAGTGAAATGGTATTTACCTAAAATTTGATTGATGCTCCTCTAAAAAAAAATCAGAGAGAAAAGTGAAAACTGTTTGGCTCTTTTTATTATCTGAAGAAACAGAATATAGGAATTTTCACAAAAAACCACAAAGTTCACATCTTTTTCAAGTTGTTACCCCCTCTGAAAAGCCACAGCATTATTGACGTCCATAGATTGTTATTGATTTTGATTAATTAGTATTGATCATCACTGATTATTGAGAAATGTCAATTGTTAATCATGCTATTTGTATGATAGGGCTGAACAATATGTTTCAGCATCGACATAATCATGAGTTAATGTGTAATTAGTCACATTGGAAAGGATGTGATACAAAGCCCGCTAAAACTATTTAACTTCTTGATAGAAAATTAAATCTAGACAAGATATTTGTAGTTCTATTTATTATAATTTCTTTAAAAACCCATCGGGGAAACTAATATATCACAACATTTTTTTTTTTTAGTTCTGGTCATTTAAAAGAATGAAATGAAAGCCACTTTATTTGACATTGTAGTTACAATGAAGTTGTTCTCTGCATTTAACCCATCCTTTTGTATAAGAGCAGTGGGCGGCTGCAGCACCCGAGGACCAACTCCAGGTCTTTTTTTCATTGCCTTGCTCAGGGGCACAGACAGGAGTATTAACCCTAACATGCCTGTCTTTTTGGTGGTGGGAGGAAACTGGAGCACCCGGAGGAAACCCACGCAGACACGGGGAGAACATGCAAACTCCACACAGAAAGGACCCAGGATGGCCTGGGGTTCGAACCCAGGACCTTCTTGCTGTGAGGCAACAGTGCTAACCACTGGACCACCGCGCCGCCCCATCACAGTCCCATAAAAGAAGTTTTTAAGAGGTTTGTATTTTTGCAATAAAAATTCAATATAAAACATTATATAGTTTGTCATATTAATTCCCTTAAGTGATGCTGTATCTTTAAGTGTAATGTAATATTTCAAACTGGATGACAGTGATATAAATCCTCCTGTAATCTCCTGAATCCTTTCTAGATATTAATCTTCTTTCACAAATTCTTTAAGGTTCCCTGAAGTTCATTATGAATATTATATTGATGAGGGACTAGCTTAGTGGATGAGTATCAACTGAACTCAAAGATGTCATGTTGAGCAAGCCAGACTATTAAACAACTACCTTATAAACCAAATTAATAATTGATAATCATTGATAATTGATTGATAATGATAATTGACAATAACTGATAATCAATAATTGATAAATAACTGATAATTGATAAATAATTATGATTGATCATTATGATTGATGAATTCTTTACAAATAAAGTTTTGAAAGTTAAAAGCTGTCTATATCTGGTGAGAGTATGTATCTATTGTTGTTTTTCTTTAATACTGGTGTCTTAATGTATGAGGAGCACTGACAAAAACCACAGGGGTTGAATGGTGTAAAAATACAGGTAGTCACGAATCATGAATAATTTGTATGTAGAAATAGTAAACAACTTTGGTGTGTAGTTTCTGTTTCTGTTTCCATGCAGGATCCTCAAAGTGAAAATCATTAAACTTGAAAACATGGACAGAAAACCAATTTAGTAATTTATTAAAAACATTTTGTCTAGAAGGGCTTCGGAGGGTTGCCCATGTTTTCAGTTTTATGGGCAAAAAGTTTTGTGTCTCATTTAAATTTCATTTTTCAAAATTACATTACATTACAGTCATTTAGCCAACGCTTTTATCCAAAGCGACTTACAATAAGTGCATTTAATGTAGGAAATTACATCCTACTGTGGTTACTAAGACACAAAAGTGTGTCCTGAAAGCAGTGATGCATATGGACGGGTGTGCGTCTACCTGAAGTCCAGCTGTCTACACACCACCTGGGCACTGAGCTCTGTCCAGTTGTCATCACACACTGTTCCCCACTCGCCCTGATGATAAACTTCCAACCGCCCCTCCCACGGACCGCCACCGCCCACCAGACGCACCACGCCATCTGCAATCACACACACGGGTTCAACCATTAAAATTCTACCAGGAGATGAAGGCCTGCCTGTTCTAAATCCCTTTCACTCTTTGTTCTGGTAGTCTGAATCCAACAGTAAAAAGCTGGCTAACATAAGAAGGGTGTCTGTGTGAATGATAGTCTCTCTTCAGGTGTCATCAAGTCATTTAGAAGCTGCGTTGCAGCATTGCGATGTGAAATCCATTCAGCAGAGTTGGAGACGTCGCTAATGATTGACGGCCCAAAGCACCGCCCAGTTTCACCTTCATTCTACATGCTGATGAAAACAGAGAATTTGGGAATAACAGGGGGATGTGAATGATCTGCCAGCTCTGCATCAACCAATCAAACAACCAATTAATCAATCTTTATTGATATAACACATTTTGTGCGCCAGAATGCAATGCACTGCACTTAACATAGCTGTTATACCTGTAACACATGTTCATATGTGTGAATATTTATAGTATAGTATACCATGCATCCATTATCCAAACCAGTAACCCTGCTCTCAGGGTCGCAAGGATGCTGGAGCCTATCTCAGCAGTTATTGGGTGGCACGCAGGGAGACACCCTGGACAGGCCGCCAGTCCATCACAGGGCCCACACACACACACACACACACACACACACACACACACACACCTAGGGACAATTTAGTACAGCCGATTCACCTGACCTATATGTCTTTGGACTGTGGGTGGGGAACCAGAGCACCCGGAGTAAACCCATGCAGACACGGGGAGAACATGCAAACTCCAATTTCATTTCGTGCCACCATGTTTGAATGGTGATGGGAGGAATATCAGAGCTGGATCTTCATAGTGAATGAGTGCTGAATCACCACCATCAAGCTCAGCAGATTTTAGTTCAAGAATGCACCCAAAACACAACTTATTGCTATAGAAAATGCACATTGCAAAACTGTGGCAGAAACAATTTCAAAATTAAAATTTTAGGGACCCCCCCCCCAAAAAAAATTCCCCAAATCATGTTTTCAGGGCCGTTACTGTCTTTCTACGAGGAGTCGAACTCCCTGAGATGCCCTGTATAGTTCACACCCTGCAGACCAGAGTCTAAACCAGATATCTGTCCAACAGCATTTAGATGCCATTCTATAGAAACGGGTCTGACCTGTGTACGGGTTGCAGGAAACACTGGCATCCTCCATGTGGTCGCAGTTATGTTGTTCCCAGTCATTGTGGGAACATTCCTCCAGAGACAGTTCATTCCCTGAACACTGAACTCCATCCAGAAAGATGGGACCACTGCCCTGGCCGAAGTGGGCCCACTTCCATGCCTTGGGAACACCACTAAACCCGATGGGACACACATTTAATAACAGGTTTATTCTTTTTTTACTTGATGTACCTTATCAGTTGCTATCGTTTTATGGAGTCGCAGACAGATTTCATGCGACTTTTGTCGATTTGGGTATTTTTCCCACCGGAGGTGAACTCATCTCACATTATCCCCTGTTTAAATGGGAAAACACGTAGGATTTAAAGTAGGACCAAAAGTGTCCTACTTTAATTTTTTCTTTTTTTTCTGGTAATGTATCTTTTTATATACATCTATATCTGTACATAGTAGTTAAATGTTTATGTTTACCTTGTCTTTGTTTTAGCTGAACATCTATTCTGTGTAAGTACATAGAGAGCAATGGAGGAACCGGATTCAAATTCCCTGTATATGTAGGCCTACACATTCTTGGCAAAAGAAACTGATTCTGATTCTGATAAGTAAAACACTAATATTTTCCAACATCACTTGTTGCTTTTATCATCACATAATTTGCACGGTCTCTTACTACCGAAAAATATACATTTATATGTACAAAAGGTAGAATTCAGTTTTTCCATTTTTCTCTTTTTAAAAGATGCTCATGTTCTTCTTCTCTCGATTTACTTGCGGCTTGCAAACAACTTTAAGGTGCATACAGCCACCTACTGTACAAGAGTGTGTAACAATGTCATTTTACCCTATTAAATTCTACCCATAAACCTTGTGTCACTTAAAAAAGTAAAGAGTGCCTTCCTGGTGATTTGAATCCCCCCTCCCTCTCCTTCTGTTCCCAGTATCCCCATTAGTCTGGTCAGTTAAGGGCAAATATGGGGTCAAGGCTGCAAAAAGTCATTCACATTTGAGCCAATGTTTTTCTGTTAATTTAGGGTCCAATAAAGAAAAAAATGCAAGGAGCCCAAAATTTTAGGTGGGGGAAGTCTCTGAAATGGCCACGCCCACTTTTTAGGCCTGGAAATCAGTATCTCGGCTCCTGAATGTCGCAGAGAGCTGATCATGGGCTCAAAAGAAGCAGAAGCACCACATTTATATAAGCATTATGAACAAACATATACCCCAAAACCTTTACTTTTTCAGGTATTTACAAAAAACTAATTTTCACTGGTCACATACATGGCCACGCCCACTTTTTAGCCCTGGGACTATATCTCAGGCTCAGCTCTCGGAGGTTGCCCCGAGTTGATATTGGGCTCAAAAGATGTGGAAATAACTATTTATATTAGTGCTCTGAACAAATATACTGTATGCCCTAAAACCTTCACGTTTTGAGCTATTCATGAACATGTTCTTTTTTCCATTGAATTGATCAGCAGCATGCAATCAACTTTAGCCAAATCTGTGCAAGAAGGCTATACAGTTTGTTTGAGTAAAAGTGTTACATCTACTCATGGAGTGCTAGTATTCAAGTTGACTCTTTGTTATAAGAGGAGGAACCCAGTAACCACCAAAGAAACAAAGCAAACCATGTGAGGTCCAAAAAAATCTTTATTTTAACCTCACACATCCCATCAGACTGGATTCAAACACTTGCTGAGGCACTTGCAATAAATGAGACATTTCATCCCTCTGCCAGCACAAGAACATGAGGTACACTTATTAGATCTGCAACTACACACCCCTGTTACTTGAGACAATGTATCTCTTGTGGAAACTGTGCTCCACTTGACGAAGAGTTCCTCTCCTTCGGTAGTCCAACCCCATTCAATGACAGGGGGACAAGGGAGTTGTAGCAGGCTGTTTCCCCACAGCCATCCTGCCTGGAATGTAGCTCTCAACAGATGCTGTAGGCGATGAACTCTGCTCATTTATGTTGTCATCTGTAAATGTGGTAAATAACCCTTGTCTCAAGGCGTGGGGTAGCACCTTTCCCTGTGATCTTAGGAAGAGCTCTCTCATTGACAGGGAGATTTCGTCAATGCAGATAAGGGTGGAACAGTAGGAATGTGTCAGACCTAGTTCAAATGTTGTCTGTAACACATTCTTGCTTCTCGTCATTGCATAGAGCTTCAGGGTCAGATATCGATTCACAGGCTCTTCCACTGACCTGTGCCTCTTTTGGATGACAGAGCTTGACTGCTGTGAATCTTTCTTTGTATTTGGTCTGATCCTGGTGTTGAAACTTACGGTCTGGCACAGTTGTTCGAGATGCATCGGAAGATCTTCATATCGTGCGGTTCCATCACAAAGCAGTGACATCAGCATCTTCAGTTTGAAATTGCTCTTCATCCGTAGTCCTTCTGTAGACAAGTCTGAAAGTCGGGTGCTTTCACTGTCTCTTCGATTCTTTATTACTTCAGCCCGAACAGGTTTTGTGACTTTGCAAAGTGAATCTAAAAAGTCACTGTCACTGATTACATTGTCCAAACTACCCTTCTTAATAACCCTGTAATGTGCCCCTGTCTCTTTCTGCATTACATTTATGTCCAGACAGCTGTTCGAGAGTTTCTCAGCAAATCGTGTAGAGTGAGATTTGGGCCGGTCGAAGCCCAAATCTTCAACTTTCTGCAGATAAATATTCTCGAGTTTGTGAAGATCAAAAACATTTTCTGAGCTGTCATCAATGAAGTTCCCTACTTCCTCCATGGCGATATATTCAGCATACTGGATCATGTCTGGGGAGTTCTGTGATGAAGTTCTTTCTTGCTTTATCCTGCAGCTCGCTGAACTGTATCTAGTAAGAAGAAATAATCAAATTATTAAAATATATATATATGGCCCGACTATAGCTCAACTTAAGAATTGAACTTAAAAGGGTATGTTGTGCTGGCTCACCTGTTACGGTATCTTGAGTGGCACTTCCTGTGATAGAATAACTCCCGTGATCTAACATCAGTTTCAAGTAATCTGAGTATTTTGCCATCATTCAGGACTTTGGCCATCATCTCTAGATTGTCTGTGAAATCCTTCACATGTTTTGCTGACTTTTCTTTTCCCGCAGCAGCTAACAATGGTTCTGATTTGTGCTTCTTCCGAGGGTTCTCAATGGCTGGCTCTTCACAGTAGAAGCAAAGTTCGGCTCCAAACGCAAGACTAGGCCCAGCCTTTGCTCGTGTGTTTGCCCCAATAGTCTGGTGATCTGCAAGGTCCAGTTCTCTTTTCCGTTTACGATCCTTCGCACAATTGAAATGGCTGTTATTATAGCGATCATAGCAACTCTTGTGGATTTTATATCCATCCTGTAAAGTTTCTGCATTGACAGCTGACAGTCTCTGTGAAAGATTGATATCCGCATCATTGGTGATCAGTCCGGATTCCTCAAACAGTTTTACTTGGTGAAGCAGCTTAGGAGCTGTGACAGCAGTTATGTCCCTTCCACCAGATTCCTGTCATGAATTTAGAAATGAAATGTTGGACTCATTGCTGTCATAAACATTACATTACTGAAGGAATACGCATGAAAACTAACACTGTTGGACTCATTGATGTCATAAACATTATACTACTGAAGCACACACGTGAAAACTAACCTTGCAGACAATGCACAGGGTCTTGTTCCCTAGTTCCATAGTTAGGATGGGGGATCATCTGATCATGGAAAATCAGAACTAATTTAAACTTGATTTTTCTGTACACAAGTTTGTAACAGAGTGATGTTTCACTGGTATGGCACAATACATCCACCCTCCCACAAAAATAGCATGCAATAAACAATGTTATTTATTCTTCTGCATAGATACAAAATATAGTCCAATAAAAGTGTGTCCAAATATAGCATAATAAAAGTGTTGTTACTACAAATACTTTCACCCTTTCATACCAGCCAACTAAAAATGCCCAAAATTAACCAACATGTGTAGAGCAAGCAGACACACAAACACCAACTGTCCAAAAGTAGGTAATGCCTTAGCCAAATACTACAACTGTGCAACTGTGCTGTCGAGTGTATCGAGCAAGTCATGCTTGCAAGGCTAGTTAGGCCTACACATATGAGCTAAGGTGAAAATAATGTTTTACAAGGTAAACATACAAAAATAAAACAACACTGTTCCTTACCATCCATCCACGAGGTCAGGAACAAATTAACTCACTGATATGAAGGCCAGATGAGGCATGCATGTCATATTTTGGCAAATGTTTACAGTAAACTAGCTTTACTGAAACATGTGCACTTCTGCTTCCTTTCCTGTAGAATCAACCACTTGATAAACAAACAGCGCCAATTTGTAATTGTGGTCAGAGGCGGCATTACATCCCAAGTGATAAGAAGAACCACAGACAACTAAGATATTTTCTAAACTCATGATTCGTGTGTGTATTGTGCTTCATGCTTTATAACATAGGCAGCGAATGAGATTCATGTCAAATATAGCTTTTTACAACCTTCAGGAGCTGATACGTGAAACGTGACCAGTAAAAATTAGTTTTCTTAAAATATCTGAAAAAGTAAAGGTTTTGGGGTATATGTTTGTTCATAATGCTTATATAAATGTGGTGCTTCTGCTTCTTTTGAGCCCATGATCAGCTCTCTGCGACATTCAGGAGCCGAGATACTGATTTCCAGGCCTAAAAAGTGGGCGTGGCCATTTCAGAGACTTCCCCCACCTAAAATTTTGGGCTCCTTGCATTTTTTTCTTCATTGGACTCTAAATTAACAGAAAAACATAGGCTCAAATGTGAATGACTTTTTGCAGCCATTTTGCCTTAACTGACTAGACTACATCAGATTCTCGTCCCGCCTCTCGGACTTTATCCTGTAACCTTTCTCTTTCCACTTCATACATGTTACAATGTAATATTACATGTTCAGCATTTTCTTTAACTCCACAGTTCGCACACTTCTCACTGTCCCTTTTCCCCATTATAAACAAAGTGGCATTTAATCCTGTCATCAGACACTCATTTATATCCAGCCAATCAAATCACATGATCAAAATATGAAAACCCGTCCACCCTTACCACCAACCCTTGCTTGTACCTGTCATTCAAAGGTCAGCTTATGAATATTAATGAGGAATAGACCACTCCCTCACAGCTCTTGAGACAACTGGGAACAGTTAGGGTAAAGGTATACAAAAAATACAGTATTAATCATTTACAAGTAAAAAAATGCCATGTTCAACATTTTTTGACACGAAAGCTTAAATCTGATTACTGATTTTGGTTTGACTTTAAGAGAACACAGAACACAGTAAGAGATTTACATCATCTTGTTATGCACTGAAGTGTCAGAAGGGACTAAACCCGCTCACCCGAGTCCAAGCTGCCTGCAGACCACCTCAGCATCCACGTCGTCCCACTGGTCATCACAGATGGTTCCCCATCTGCCATCATGATACACCTCCACACGGCCCTCAAACTCCTCCAGGCCTCCCACCAGCCTCAAGGGGGCACCATTGCCTGGGAAAGACAAAGTAAAGGGTGCAAATGATCACGAGTTTTGTAGATGGTTTGAATAAACTTCTGTTAAAGCTTACACTATACCATAAAATGGTTTGGCCACCATTTTTGTGACCATTTTCAAAATTATGATTGACAACAATGAGCACTTACGAACTGACTACTTCTGACGTATTGCTGTGACGCCACACAGAGTTCATAAGACATAGATGCATTACAGACACATTTAGATTAAAAAAAAACAAACGGACTGCAGCTTTTTAAATAAGTAGGAGAAATGACGTTAATGTTCCTCTAAGGATTTGTAATGTTCTTACTGTAGAATAAACAAGACTGTAAAATTTGTAGCTCGCTAATCGTGCTACCTCTATTTTAGCTTGTCCAATCCACGCCCTTCTGCCTCTCTTCTTCTTCTTCTGGATTAATGGCGAATTGCAAACAGATGGAGAATTATCGCCACCTATTGTTGCATTAAAGAGTCCTTAATTTATGTCCTCTCCACCAGTCCAGTATCCCCGAGAAAGGTGACAATACATCCAGGGACATCATTTCCAGCGTTCCCCGCGAAAATTGATTTCAGGTCCATGTGCACAATTCCTTTTTGTTCCAACATAGCTTTCAGTATGATTCTCTCGCTTGTATATGTTGGGCAAATAAAAATACATGTTCCACTGTCTTTGGTTGGTGGCAGACATCGTAGTTCCCAGTTTGATGTTTCCCGATGAGTTGCAATGAAGAATTTAGTCTAGTATACCCTAATCTTAACCTGCTTATGTTCTCTCCTGCCCTTCCCCAAAGTCCTTTCTACGCCTACTTCCTGTTGGATCTAGTACAGATGTGGTCCTTTTACATTGTTGTCCCATAACTTCTGCCATTGTGCCTTGATTTTGTGTCTAATGAATGATTTTGTTTCCGCTTTACTGATTGGTACTGACAGTTCTGCATGACTTGCTGTTAAACTGGTTTTGGCCAGTTGAACTGCTGTTTAATTTCCCCTGATACCTACATGAGATGGTATCCACAAAAACTGGACATCTATTCCCAATTTAGTAATCCTGTACAATAACTGTAATATTTCACACAGAATATCTTGTCGACAGCTTGAAGACGTATTTTTTTCAAACTAATTAAGGCTGCACTGGCGTTTAAACAAATTAAAACTTGCCACTGGAGAGCTGATGAGATATCCATCATTTCCACACCACTTCTTCCTCTCGATTCCCCAGATGTACTATATCTCACGAATCACAGCGACACCTATAGGTAGATGATATATATAGCCGATGTGGGGAGGGCTGCAGACAACCACATGCCTCCTGTGATACATGTGGAGTCACCAGCCACTTCTTTTCATCTGACAGTCAGGAGTTTCCCCAGGGGGACGTAGCGCGTGGAGGATCACGCTATTCCCCCCCAGTTCCCCTTCTCCCCCGAACAGACGCCCAACCGACCAGAGGAGGTGCTAGTGCAGCGACCAGGACACATACCCAGATCTGGCTTCCCACCCGCAAACACGGCCACGACCAAGCTGGGGGGGTAACACGGGGATTCGAACCGGTGATCCTCATGTTGGTAAGCAACCGAATAGACCGCTATGCTACCCAGATGCCCGCATATGTCATTCTTAAGGTTTGAAGGAACAATATAAAAAAGCTGACAGTAATTTGTTTCCTGGTTGCCTCAGACACATTTTGGAGACCATATTTCCTCAGTATTTACACAAAACTAATGCATTTATTCATCGTGAAAAGGAAGAAGCCGAATAGAAACCAGACGCTACCAAGTATTTTGTGTGTCCAATCAACAGAAGTACCTAGGGCGCATTTAACCAAATACCATTTATCTCGATGTGGGTCAGCTACACTGTATTATACTGTACTGTACTACTGTGCTGTTGTGTACTGGTACTGTGTCTGTCCTTCCTGGTACTGTTTGTCTTCTGAAACATACAGCATGCTGCCGCTATGCTCTCACCCTCAGGTGCCACACACACCACCCCCGCCTCGTTGCCATGGTTACAGTCGCCGGTGACAAATTTCCTGTTTCGGCATTTGAGGAGCGAGTTCTCATTTCCGCTGCAGCCCAGACGCTCATAGTGGAAAAGACCGGAGCCCGGACCGAAGTAGGATTGCTGCAATGCCGTCCCGATCTCCCTGGACGGAGAAATGGAAACATGGAGAGAGAGACAAAACATCCACATTAAATACACTGATTAGAGCAAGAGTCATCTCGCTCTCTATTTTTCTCTCTCTAGCTCGCACACACACACACGAAGAAAGACGTACTTTTACAACAAAACATAGGGCTTTGCGATATGAAGATATGTCATGTGACGATAGAAAATGTATATTGTTTCATATTAAGCTCTGTCGTGTATTTCCTTGTGTCGCAAATCACACTGTTTACGGCAATATTTTTCGTCATTTGGACGACCCTTTCTGCTCTTTGTACAGCACGGACGCAGGCAGGAAAGTTGCATGAAGGCAATACAAACAAACATGGAAGATGGTGAACGTAACGCAGAACGAGGTAATTCCGAACAGAACTCCGACCAGCCAGGACAAAACGAGGAGCTTGTACCTAAAAGAGGGGCTACTTTTATCGTATGGACGTGGTTTGGGGTATGAAAAGTCTTGACACGGACCAGAAATCCGTACTTTGCAAAATATGCCGCACGCCGGTCCCCACAACAGACTCAAAACCCCACTAGCCTCTTTTACCACCTACGCAAGAATCACGTCAAACAGTACGGAGAGAGTCTACAGATGAGGGTGCCCGGGTAGCGTAGCAGTATTCCGTTGCCTACCAACATGGGGGTCGGCGGTTCGAATCCCCATGTTAGGCCGACCGACCGACCAAGGGGACATCTGCCTTGGTCGGGAAGCCGGATGTGAAGAGTAGGATAATTGTCCAAGTACAATTGAGGGGGGTAAAGGGGGGGGGGTTAAAAAAAAAGTCTACAGCTGAGAGCCACAGAAGCACAGTCGAATGGTCAAAACAAACCTCAGACTCAGAGGTTGCAAGAGGCTTTTGCCCGCGGCACACCATATGTCAAAGAGTCACGAAGATGGAAGGAGATAACGACTGTCGTTGAAACTTAACATCTGCAGAGACATGGCCCCAATTTACACGGTCGAGAAACGGTGGTTTTGTGAGTTGGTGCAAACACTCGACCCAAGGAACACAACGCCAAGCTGAAAACACTTCACCGAAGTCGAGTTGCCTCGTTTATATCGAGCGTGTCGGGCCAAGCTAGAGGAGGAAATCCACAAGGTCTATGTACAGTTGTTAATGCTTAATTGAAATTTTATGCAAAGGTTCTAAATGAAAGGAGAAAAATAATCAAATATGAGTAAGTACCTTGTATTTGTCGAGTACTAATGTGATAAGAAATAAGCCTTTCCATGTGGTAATTTTATACAAACTATTTATTCATCGAATTTGCAAAAAATGTGCTATATCGCGATATGTATCATTATCGTGATATGAATGACATATCGTAATATGAGCTTTTGGTCAGCCCTAATAAAACATATATAAAATATGTTGCACTGACAGTACCCCCCCCCCAACACACACACAAACATGCATGTACAGATAGACATATATACATTATCCCAATGAGATGTGTCCATTAGGGACGTTACAGAGATGATGACGCTCTCTCACCCGAGTTGGAGCTGCCGGCAGATGACGCTGGCATCTCGGTCTGTCAAGTGGGAATCACACACTGACCCCCACTGGCCGTTCAGGTAAACCTCCACCCGTCCACCTTTACCTGCCGTGCCCCCGACCAGCCGGGCTGCTCCTGCACAGAATAGATCAGACGCCATAAACAAAAAGTTTAACCGGACCGAACGTTGGATGACATTCACAACAACAAACCCAAATCATAACCAGTGAATCTAGTGGTGATCCTTTCTCCTTTAGAGAGGGCGATTGATTGATTGATTGATTGATCGATCGATCGATCGATCGATGTAATCCCTCACCTGTCAGAATAGGGCTGGGCGATACTGACAAAATCAAATATCAACATATTTTTTACTGAAAACCTTGATATGGAAAGTGTGATGATGTCTATAAGGGCTTTCATACCGTAGTTACACTCGCTGATAGCTGTACATATCGGAGTAAATCACACACACACACACACACACACACACACACACACACACACACACACTCACACACCAGACAGTCTTCTCTCACCCTGCTGGCAGTCGCAGTAGGACCAGCTGATGGCTCCTGACGTCTGTCTGAAGAAACACCAGGGGCTGGACTCGCCGTCCGGGTTCCGGCAGAAGTTGTGGTCCCCAAGTCCTGCATCCGGGTACTGCAGCATGTACTCAGGAAACTCGCTCCATTTCAGACAGCTGGAGCCCAAACCGGTCTGGAACACGGTGCCGTTGTAGAAACCCAGTTCAGTATAGCTGTCTGAACAGGATGAGGAGGCTGAGAAGACAGAGCCAAAATCAACCATTTGAGCAAAATAACAGAAATTAAATTAGATTTTAAATTCTAGGTGAGAAAAGGAATGAAACTTGGTAAAAAAGAAAAGCTGATTGTGTGTTGCAGAGGGTCGTGCGGACAGCCCAGCGCATCAGTGGATGTGAGCTTCCCTCCATCCATGATATTTACAACGGAGGGTGTGTCAATAAAGCTCGCAGGATGATCAAAGACCCCAGCCACCCCAATCATGGACTGTTTCAGCTGCTGCTGTATGGCAAACGGTATCGCAGCCTCAAGGCCCGGACCAGCAGGCTCCGGGACAGTTTCTTCCACCAGGCAACCAGCCTTATGAACAATACACGCTAATGGTCTGTTGCCTAGCTGCGTGTGACACACACACACACACACACACACACACACACACACACACACACACACACACACATACAAACACACCAACGTAAGTGGGCATACACAAACACACACAAACAACTACATACACATATGCATATTTATTAAGGCAGGGCCTACACACACCTTACATACTACTACTACTACTACTTTCAGCTGCTCCCGTTAGGGGTCGCCGCAGCAGATCATCCATTTCCATCTCTTCCTGTCCTCTGCTTCTTCCTCTGTCATACTAGCCACCTGCATGTCCTCCCTCACCACATCCATAAACCTCCTCTTTGGCCTTCCTCTTTTCCTCTTCCCTGGCAGCTCCATATTCAGCATCCTTCTCCCAATATACCCAGCATCTCTCCCCCACACATGTCCAAACCATCTCAATCTTGCCTCTCTTGCTTTGTCTCCAAACTGTCCAACCTGAGCTGTCCCTCTAATATACTCGTTCCTAATCTTGTCCCTCTTCGTCACTCCCAATGAAAATCTTAGCATCTTCAACTCTGCCACCTCCAGCTCCACCTCCTGTCTTTTCATCAGCACCGCTGTCTCCAGACCATATAACATAGCTGGTCTCACAACTGACTCGGACTGGGTAGAGGACTGTTTACTGACTGACCTTAGGACCCTGACTTAAACTGACGTCGCCAGTTGGGACCTCGGGGGGGAAACCATTGTGTTGTAGTTCTGGTCAGTGTGTGAATAAAAGAGCACTCGCGGGGTCGTGCGGTGTATGACACACAGGAGCTGCCATTGAAAAGAAATCTCTGCCTCTCGACTCCTTTTTCCACGCCGGCTCGCTACAATATTGTATTTTTCAGTACTGTTTTTGCTGCTTTTTTAAATTTTATTTCATTGCTATTACTGCAATGTCGAGGAGCCAAAACGCAAGGATTTTACTCTCTTATACCTGTATAAAAGATCTTGAATCTTAAATCTTGGTGGGGTGGGGGTGGGGGTAAAAGAGGAAATATTTAGAGAAGACAAAATAAAACAAGATAGTGGATCTGACATTAACATGAGACACTGACCAAATGTGGGTTGACTTCCGGTTAAAGTTGGTAAATCGGCCTCCGTTCAAAAGGTTCGTATTTATCTGTGAAACGTGTTGTATCAAAAACTGACATGTGGCCACATTTCTCTCTCTCTCTCTCTGCCTCTCTCTCTCTCTCTCTCTCTCTCTTTCTCTCTATCAGTGTTGTTATCCAGTGTCGTGTCTGTGCGTGTTAACGTGTAAGAGGAGAGTTTGCTCTGCTGAGTCACACTGTGTCGAGTTACCGTCCACCTATTCAAATTACCAACGAGTGTGTCAGAGAGAGCGAGAGAGAGAGAGAGCGAGAGAAAGAAAAAGAGCTGCACTTTTCTTGCAGAATGCATCAAGTATGCTGACCTAAGAGATCAGTTTGTACATATGGAGAGCATCATGTTGTCTGGAGATCTTTCGCTGTACAAATGAGGATAAACTTCCTTTACTCTGGGAGAAACTCCTGATGCCGTATGTCCCAACTGAAGGAGAAACACAGACTAATCCCGTGCGTGACAATATACTTTGCTCTTTCTTTTTTCATGTATCTGTTTTTCTTGTGCATGTATGAGTGTATTCACTCATCTTTGCGTTTACATGTCCAGGCTATTTGTTACTTTGTAATTATCCTTCAGAACACTTAATGCTCTGGAATACGGCTTGGCAACAATGTATGATTCACACCAATAAAGCTGATTTGAATTTGAGCGACAGACAGAGAGAAGGGGGGGTGAGAGAGCAAGAGAGAAAGCAAGAGAGAGATGGTAAATGAAAGAACAACTTTCTGATTCATGTCTACGCACCGTTCCCCTTATAGAAATAAGGTGAAAGGTGTTTAAACATGCATACCAAAAAAAAAAAGATCCTAAGACATCACACTAATCTTTAAAACACACAACACGATCGCTTGAGGCACAAAAATTTGCGTTGCCAAATTGTAAATTGAAAGCGCACTGCAACAGAAATCCACACATCTCATAGTAGAAATCGTCTTAATGGCAAAGCTGGCACACTTCAGGTAGAAGGGGATCTGAAAACCCCAGTCGTCAACAAACTGGCTTATACAGCATTAACTGCTATTGATGTCCCAAGACATTACCCACAATCCAAACAAGCAGCGGAATAGACTCAGTACCCGCAACCGCAAAATGAGTCCTTTCATCAGTTTTATGAACCACAAAAACCATTTTGTCATAAATTCTCATCAGTGTGAGCTGACTCTGTGACTAAATTACACCATCATAAATAACTGTTTAGAGTTTAAATATAGCTGGCACAAACACACAAGTTTATTATTATTATTATTATTATTATTATTCACATTCACATCTACAGCCACATTCACATTTGGCTCCACATCCACATCCATATTCACATCCACATCACATTTGGCTCCACATCCACACTCACATCCACATTTACATCCATATTTTCATTCACGTGCACATTCAAATCCACATCCACATTTATATTCACATTTACAACCATATCCACATCATATCCACATCCAAATCCACACCCATATTCACATCCAAATCCACATTCACATCCACATTTTCATTCACATCCACGTTCAAATACACAGCCACATCCATATTCGCATTCACATCCATATTCACATTCACGTCCACATCCATATTCACATCCACATGGTCTTTACTAAAAGCCATTTCCATACACAACCTCACTACTCCCATGACCCCATTCCTAACCAAGGCTGATAATCCCCTCCACATGTTTATATCTTTGTTTTTAAGATGTCTATTTCTAGCGTACGTGTGTGTGTATCTTGTGTTTGTATAATTATGAGACACTTTGCTATACAAGCTAATCATTACTATAGTTATATGACTGTTATATGTTCACAGGGAATTACATGTATGTAATTACATATGTAGATACACATGTATATACAGATGCACACACACTCACAGCCCTGACCAATTCTACCAAGTGATTTCGGCCCCTTTTACTTTTTACGACCTCTCTGCCTCCTTTTTTAAGATTAATCTGGAGTGAGCTCATGGTCATTATCTGTTTTACTCGGTTCCTCTGAACAGCGTCCCCCCTCCATCTCCATCAGTAAAACTGGCAGACCTCGGGCCATGAATGAAAAATAAGCCGACTGAAGGGAATGAACTGCAGAGGAGGGCAGAGATGGATGAGAGCGATGCAGACAGGGAATAAAAGAGAAGGAGAGAGAGAGAAGGGAATAGTGTGAGGGAAACAAAGGAGGGGGAAAGAGAAATGATGGATGGATGAGGGGGAGAGAGAAAGGAGGAGGTGTTGGTTTGCATTTCTGCTCATAAGCAAGTCCTTCCTCTCCCTCCGTTTTCCTCCAGGAAACTTCATCTGGAAAACAAATCACCAGCCATTTCCCTCTTCATTCATTCACTTCTTACTTTTCATAGCGGCCCCTGGTTGAACAAACACGTTGGATTAAATTCTTTCAGACGCGGTTGAGTGGTAAATGAATTTACCGCATGAAACGTGTTTCTGGCTTTACGTTTTGCGTTGAACAGATCTGAAGCCAGTCGGTCCCGGCCTGTCCCTGCCACACATGGAGCCGAGGAATATTTCATAGACAAGCTTTGGCCTGATATCATGTGGGAGGTGTTCCTCTGGGAAGTTTACAGAGACAGTCTGCTTTTCAAGACACATTCATGAAAGGCAAAATGTGTATTCACACACACACACACACACACACACACACACACACACACCGTGAGGCGTCCCTCAGATGTAAGAGGTGGAGGTGACATGGGATCTGTCAGATGATCTGAATGGAAACCCGTCGTCTCTTTCCTCCTCCATCACGTTTTCTCTTTGAACTTTAATCACTTTAATTACATGATCGTGTTCCCACAAGTCACACGAACCCCTTAGCACTTTCTTGGGCAGAATGTTACTCAAACTGTTACAGCCCCCCCCCCCCCGCCAAAAAAAGTAATGGTTGTAAACACCCCCCCCTTCCATACTTCTCTCTCTCTCTCTCGCTCTCTATATCTCTCCTCCCCCTCCTCTCTCGTTCTTCACCTCAGCTGCCTCCCATTGACCCTCCAGTCATGCTTTGCATGCTCGCTGTGAAATCCATACTGCTATCCCCCCCCCAACTACCCCCAACCACCCACAGCTACCCGTCAACCACCCGCCAACTACCTCCCCACCTCCCAACTACCCCAACCACCCCCAAATACCTCCCCAATCACCCCCAACTACCCCCCAACTACCTCCCCAATCACCAACAGCTACCCCAACCACCTGCCAACTACCTCCCCACCCTCCAACCACCCACAACCACCTGCCAACTACCCCCCAACCACCTACAGCTACCCGCCAACTACCTCCCCAACAACCCGCCAACTACTTACCCACCTCCCCAACTACCCCCAACCACCTACAGCTACCCCCAACCACCCGCCAACTACCTCTCCAACCACCCATAGCTACCCGCCAACTACCCCCCAATCATCCACAGCTACCCCCAGCTAAATTAAATTATTTCTCAGTGTCTCTTTCTCCCCATGGAGTAAACACACTGTTTTTGGTTGGTGTAACCAGGGACACTGGAACGATTTAATGGGGGGGGGGGCATGGACTACCTCACCCCCCTTAACCGTTATTACTTATTTCAAGGTGCCCCTGCAGCCCCACCCCACCCCTACTTTCAACGTCTATGGGTGTAACACGTTTTATATATACTGCTCAGATTGGCTGCCAGACTGGGACAGGCAGGTGAGCCAGCCAATGGTTGGGTGAATACAGGCAGTTGGATGAAGATGATTGGTTGAAGCAGCTGGAACATTCAAATGTCGCAGTTATGACAGCAATACCAAAATGGCTCGTAAATAATCATGTGATTTTTGAATAAAGACATTGAAGCAAAATGTGACATTATGAGGGTTTGATATTGTCCCTTCTCAGAGATGAAACACTGCTCTTCTCACTGGTGCCAAAGTTAATTAATTAGAACAACAAACCCCAGATGCAAGCTCCACCCAACCTTCATATCTAGAGTTGGACTATGAGCAGCACCTGTGTGTGTGTGTGTGTGTGTGTGTGTGTGAGTGAGTGAGTGTGTGTGACTGGGTGTAGGCTATGAGGTCATCAGCCAACTGAAATCTTTCTATGTGAGTGAATGTAATCTAAAAATTAATTGTTATTGATGTGTGTGTGTGTGTGTGTGTGTGTGTGTGTGTGTGTGTGTGTGTGTGTGTGTGTGTGTGTGTGTGTGTGTGTGTGTGTGTGTGTATGTGTTTATCTACACTCATGGGGTCCAAATGTACACATAAAGACAGTAAAACTCCAAACCACCACTATGAGAGGATGTTTTTTCTGTCCCCATGAGGAAAAGGCATGTTTCTGGGCTCGGGGCTATGGGGAGTACTGGTTTCATGGTTAGGCTTAGGTCTAGTATTAAAGTGAGCAGGAGCATTAGGCTCAGGGTTAAGGCCTTTACACAGCATGTCCAAATTTTTCCTCCAAATATGGTGGATGTTAAAAAATACATATGACTGCACATCTTTGAGCTTTTTGACATACGCGGAAAAAATACAAGAAATCGAAACTTCTGCAACACACTGACAACAGTTGACTTTTTTCAGAGTTGTAAATTTGACAGTTTTTTAAAAAAAATTTTAATGTAAAAAATGTTTGGATGTAAAATTTAGACTTGGCAAAAGCCTTTAAGGTTATGGTTAATTTAAGGGTTCTGGGTTTAGAGAAGTAAGATTTTGGCTAACAGGAACTTTTTTTATCCCCACTACACTCACTCACTCACTCACTCTCTCTCTCTCCTGTTTCTGTCCGTCTGTCTCTCTCTCTTTCTCTCTCTCTTTCTCTCTCTCTCTCTTTCTCTCTCTCTCTCTCTCTCTCTCTCTCTCTCTCTCTCTCTCTCTCTCTCTCTCTCTCTCTCTCTCCTGTTTCTGTCCGTCTGTCTCTCTCTCTTTCTCTGTTTCTGTCTGTCTGTCAATCTCTCTCTGTCTGTCTCTGTTTCTGACTGTCTGTCTGTCTGTCTCTCCTGTTTCTGTCCGTCTGTCTGTCTGTCTGTTTCTCTCCTTCTCTCTCTCTGTTTCAGTCTGTCTGTCGGTCTGTCTGTCTGTCTGTCTGTCTGTCTGTCTCTCTCTCTCTCTCGGGGAAGTCTTTTCCAAACCCGTGTTCATTCTGGGCTACAGGTACTCTCGGAAAAACAAGGCCAAATGCCAGCTTCTTAATTTTGTTGTGGGGAGTGCAAAGATGGCCGTGTACCTGAGCAAAAGAAACAAAATGGAGGAAGCTGGGGATGATGATGCTGTTTTTGTGTTTATAAAAATGTTAAGACCTCATTTAAATGTAGATTTTTGCTACTTCAAAATGATGGATGATCTGGAAAGTTTTCGCAGTGTGTGGTGTTGTAAAAATGTACTTTGCTGTATTGTTGATGATGAGCTGATCTTGGGGAGTGTCCTGAGATGATTAAGATTTTGTGAAACTTGTGTTACTGACCATGTTGGTTTTTATCCTGCTTGTTGTAACTTTTGTGTAATTTTTTATTTAAGTATTGCTGAAAAAAAAATCTCTCTCTCTCTCTGACTTGGTTTGAATACCAAGTTTGGAAGGAGTTTGCAAGTAGCATTTTGAGAAGAGCAGCTAAGGTAGGACTTGACACTGAATCGTTTTTAATGGATTTTAGGTTTTTAAATGTGTCCTCTTTGCCTGATTTTTGTAAGGGCGTTTTTAAGGCTTGGCACCTTTTTAAAAAGAGATGTTGGAGCCATCAGTCTCCCTGTACTGGTTACTGGAGGAACATCTTACTGGTAGATCCAGAATAGACATACAGGACAGTGGAACACCAGGCCTCCATCACACACTGTTCTGCTGGTGCTACACCTCTCAGACGGCTAGTGGGTGTAGCTGGACCTGGATTTATGAACACTGAAGCTGTGGCTGCACTGTTAGGATTGAAATCTGTTTGCCATGTGAGGACCATTTTAAATGGCTGGACTGCAAAATTAACAAAAGCAGATAATGAACTGCTGAAAATGCTTTGGAAGGCGAGGTTCTTCCAGATGAAGAGGACTCGTTTCCAGATTTCGAATTGTTACCAAATTTAGACTGTTGTTCTGGTTAACTGTTGGATGTCAAACAGAGCCAAGACTTAGCTCTGCATACTGTAAATGGAAAAACAATCTACAGATGTTGTGTAAAAGTTTTAAATAAAAATAAGTTGACAGGTAAAATAGATACACTGGAAAAAAAAGTCTGTTGGATTTACATTTAAAAAAATTGTACATCGGTTGCACATATTGAAGTTGTTTTCTAAAAATAATTATTTATGCTTATGAATGAATTTATATGCATTTACTTATGAATCATGACATATATACCCCACCTCTCCCCCTTTTTCAGTGCAATTTGGAGGGAAAAACTTGGCATCAGCAACACTGTGAAGGCAGTTTGGAGAATCCTCTACAAACTGCCTTTAAACAAGCCAACGGGTGACTTACGATGGGTAATATTACATGGAGCTGTTGCAGTGAATTATTTCATCTCTGCAATTAATCACATTGTTTCTAATGGATGTCCTTTCTGTGGGTTGGTAGAAACTGTTTTTCATTGTTTTTAGACTGCAGAAGACTTAGGGAACTTTTGGTGTTTAGATTGTTTGTTTACTTCCTTTAATGAAGTGTGGTCTAAACCTGCTTCTATTTTCAGAGCAGGACACAAAAAAATCCATGCAACAAAGTGGCAACTTTTAAACTTCCTTGCTGGTGAAGCTGAACTATATATATATATGTGTGTGTGTGTGTGTATATAAACATATATATACACACACACATTAGCAGCTGATGAGTGCACGACGCACGGAACAGGCATGTACTGCAACACATTAAAACTTTTTTTCCTGTATCTGTGTTGATATATATATCACCAGAAAGAACAAGATAGAAGGGAAACTGTGTGAAGAAATAGTCCCTGTGTTCACGTCTCTCGTAAAAGCCAGAGTTTTAATCGATTTGAAATTTCATAAATTAATGAATAGCATGGTTGTGTTTATACATCAGTGGTGTTATAATGACGCCATTTGTTCAGTGATGAATGATGAATTAACTTTCAGTGATGTTTTCAGATAATGTTATTTCTGTCTGTTTCTATGAGTCTTTGTTTCAAAGCTGCTGTGAATGTGTGACATTGTATTAAAATTGTTTTTTGTTTTTTTTAAAGTCAAAAAGTCTCTCTCGTTTTGAAAGGATTTGATGCCTGCAATGAACAGTTTGGCTTTTGGGTGCAGTGGTTTTTTTCTTTTTCTTTTTTGGTTTGAGACTGGGGGAAAGTCCATTCCAGACATCCTGGGATGGAGGGAAGATAAGGAGGGAGGGGCTGATACATAGATTAGATAGGTGAAGTTTATCAAGGGGAGGAGGAATGGAGTGAGATGAAATGAGAGTGAAAGACGTAAAGAAAACAAACAACTGCGACAAAGACCATGAACAAAGACGTGCTTCATATAAAGAGAGAGAAAGAAAAAAAGGACGAGAAGAGAGTGACAGAGAATTATAAACAGTGAGAGGTCACGTGACAGACAGACATCTAGACACAGACAGAAAGAGACAAGCAGATCTCTAATTATCGTCTTGATGCGTGCTCAATAATCCAGGGGAGAAAATCAAAGAAGGTCGAATCAGTTCATCTGGATACAACGTTTAAACGTTGTATCCAGATGAACTGATTCGACCTTCTTTGATCTCTAATTATCAGGTCATTCAATTCTAGGGGGTGTTGTGGGGTTTTTGTGACTGTGTTATTTTCATGCTTTGGTGTTACCAAAAGATGTTGAATTCCTCATAAATAACTTTCCTCTCTCACGGCACTTAAAAGTCTTCAGAATACTAAACTGTTATTCTGCTCTTATTCCAGAAACAAGCACAACACAGAAATAACAGCCAGGCCTGCATCAGGTACCGAGCTAAATGTGTTGGTTTGAATGTTGATTCTGCTGCAACGCTTTGATTCTGTCTTTGTCCCGAGGCTTCACATCCAAACTGACCACTTTCTTTCTTACACAAACACGAATATAACAGAATATTGTCACAAAACAGAATACAACCTATAGCAATGAACAAATGACAGAAATAGAAGAGAAATTAATGGTTTGTATACCTGTACTCGGCAGATGGTCCAAGTATTCATCTTGAGAGACCTTTGGAGACAGAAAATTACAAAATCAAGATATTTATTCAACTCTCTGTCTCTTCCTCTTTCTCTCTCCATATATATATATATATATATATATATATATATATATATATACACTCACTGGCCACTTTATTAGGTACACCTTGCTAGTACCGGGTTGGACCCCCTTTTGCCTTCAGAACTGCCTTAATCCTTCGTGGCATAGATTCAACAAGGTACTGGAAACATTCCTCAGAGAGTTTGGTCCATATTGACTTGATAGCATCACGCAGTTGCTGCAGATTTGTCGGCTGCACATCTATGATGCGAATCTCCCGGTCCACCACATCCCAAAGGTGCTCTATTGGATTGAGATCTGGTGACTGTGGAGGCCATTTGAGTACAGTGAACTCATTGTCATGTTCACGAAACCAGTCTGAGGTGATTCGAGCTTTATGACATGGCGCGTTATCCTGCTGGAAGTAGCCATCAGAAGATGGGAACACTGTGGTCATAAAGGGATGGACATGGTCAGCAACAATACTCAGGTAGGCTGTGGCGTTGACACGATGCTCAATTGGTACTAAGGGGCCCAAAGTGTGCCAAGAAAATATCCCCCACACCATTACACCACCACCACCAGCCTGAACCGTTGATACAAGGCAGGATGGATCCATGCTTTCATGTTGTTGACGCCAAATTCTGACCCTACCATCCGAATGTCGCAGCAGAAATCGAGACTCATCAGACCAGGCAACGTTTTTCCAATCTTCTATTGTCCAATTTTGGTGAGCCTGTGCGAATTGTAGCCTCAGTTTCCTGTTCTTAGCTGACAGGAGTGGCACCCGGTGTGGTCTTCTGCTGCTGTAGCCCATCTGCCTCAAGGTTCGACGTGTTGTGCGTTCAGAGATGCTCTTCTGCATACCTCGGTTGTAATGAGTGGTTATCTGAGTTACTGTTGCCTTTCTATCAGCTCGAACCAGTCTGGCCATTCTCCTCTGACCTCTGGCATCAACAAGGCATTTTCGCCCACAGAACTGCCGCTCACTGGATATTTTCTCTTTTTCGGGCCATTCTCTGTAAACCCTAGAGATGGTTGTGCGTGAAAATCCCAGTAGATCAGCAGTTTCTGAAATACTCAGACCAGCCCGTCTGGCACCAACAACCATGCCACGTTCAAAGTCACTTAAATCACCTTTCTTCCCCATTCTGATGTTCGGTTTGAACTGCAGCAGATCGTCTTGACCATGTCTACATGCCTAAATGCATTGAGTTGCTGCCATGTGATTGGCTGATTAGAAATTTGCATTAACGAGCAGTTGGACAGGTGTGCCTAATAAAGTGGCCGGTGAGTGTATATACACAGTGCATCTGGAAAGTATTCACACCCCTTCACTTTCTCCACATTTTGTTATGTTACAGCCTTATTCCAAAATGGATTAAATTCCTTTTTGTTCTCATCAATCTTCACACAACCCCATAATGACAAAGGGAAAAAGGCTTTGTAGAAATGTTTGCAAATTTATTAAAAATAAAAAACTGAAGTATTGCATGTACATAAGTATTCACACCCTTTACTATGACACTCAAAATTGAGCTCAGGTTCATTCTGTTTCCATTGATCATCCTTGAGATGTTTCTAAATCTTGATTGGAGTCCACCTGTAGTAAATTCAATTGATTGGACATGATTTGGAAAGGCACACACCTGTCTATATAAGGTCCCACTGTTGACAGTGCATGTCAGAGCAGAAACCAAGCCATGAAGTCAAAGGAATTGTCTGTTGACCTCCGAGATAGGACTGTATCAAGGCACAGATCTGGGGAAGGGTACAAAAAAATTTCTACAGCTTTGAAGGTCCCGAAGAGCACAGTGGTCTCCATCATTCGTAAATGGAAGAAGTTTGGATCCACCAGGACTCTTCCTAGACCTGGACGCCCAGCCAAACTGAGCAATCGGGGGGGAAGGGCCTTGGTCAGGGAGGTGACCAAGAACCCGATGGTCACTCTGACAGAGCTCCAGCATTCCTCTGTGGAGATGGGAGAACCTTCCACAAGGACAACCATCTCTGCAGCACTCCACCAATCAGGCCTTTATGGTAGAGTGATCAGACAGAAGCCTCTGCTCAGTAAAAGGCACATGACAGCCCGCTTGGAGTTTGCCAGAAAGCACCTAAAGGACTCTCAGACCATGAGAAACAAGATTCTTGGGTCTGATGAAACCAAGATTGAACTCTTTGGCCTGAATGCCAAACGTCACGTCTGAAGGAAACCAAGCACCTCTCATCCCCTTTGCTAATACCATCTCTACAGTGAAGCATGGTGGTGGCAGCATCATGCTGTGGGGATGTTCTTCAGCGGCAGGTACTGGGAGACTAGTCAGGATCGAGAGAAAGATGAATGGAGCAAAGTACAGGGAGATCCTTGATGAAAACCTGCTCCAGAACGCTCAGGACCTCAGATTGGGGCGAAAGTTTACCTTTCAACACGACAACGACCCTAAGCACACAGCCAAGACAACGAAGGAGTGGCTTCGGGACAAGTCTGTGAATGTCCTTGAGTGGCCCAGCCAGAGCCCAGACTGGAACATCTCTGGAAAGACCTGAAAATAGCTGTGCAGCGACGCTCCCCATACAGAGCTCAAGAGGATCTGCAGAGAAGAATGGGAGAAATACCCCAGATATAGATGTGCCAAGCTTGTAGCTTCATACCCAAGAAGACTTGGGGCTGTAATCGCTGCCAATGGTGCCTCAACCAAGTACTGAGTAAAGGGTGTGAATACTTATGTACATGCAATATTTCAGTTTTTTATTTTTAATAAATTTGCAAAAAATTTTTCACTCTGTCAGTATGAGGTATTGTATGTAGATTGATGGGGAAAAAAAGGAATTTAATCCATTTTGGAATAAGGCTGTAACATAACAAAATGTGGGGAAAGTGAAGGGGTGTGAATACTTTCTGGATGCACTGTATATAAAATTAATCCCTCCATTAGCCAAACCACTGGATGGAGCCTATCCCAGCAGTCACTGGGCAGCAGGCATGGAGACAACATAGACAGGCCGCCAGGCCATCGCAGGGCCGAGAGACACATTCACACCAAGGGACAATTTAGTACAGCCGATTCACATGGCCTACACGTCTTTGGACTGTGGGAGGAAACCGGAGCACCTGGAGGAAACCCAGGCAGACACGAGGAGAACACGCAAACGCCACACAGAGGACGACCCGGGACGATCCCCAAGGTTGGACTAACCCGGGGCTCGAACCCAGGACTTTCTTGCTGTGAGGTGACTGCACTAACCACTGCATCACCGTGCCGCCTAAACATTAATTCATAAAAGTATTAATAATATTAATAATAATAATATAATAACTTTGCTGACCTAACAGAACCTCTCTCTTCAGTTTGGAAGATGGCCGCCGCGAGGCTGCTGTGTCTTGCACTTCTATGTTTTGTGTCAGAAAAGCATCGTGTCTATGGAAATACAACCGTGAGGAGTTGCTGCACATCAGGACTACATTTGACAATCTGGGACTACCTGCCAGCATTCCAGAGGATATACTGGTTGTAAACAACACCGGATCGCCACCCTGGGGAAATGCACCTAGCACAGGGAGACGGAGAACAGGGGTGCTCTCCAGGTTCAGGAGACGGCCCTGTCGGCCCCCCACTACCGGCACTGACCCTATCCAACGTGCGATCCCTCAAAAATAAAATGGATGAACTTTTGTCATTAACACAAACCGACAGAGACAACCGAGACTGTTCAGCCTTCTGCTTCACCGAGACATGGCTGGATCGATGGGTCCCTGATCAAGCGGCAACCCCCCCCCGGCTTCATCATCTCAGAGCCGACAGGTCTGTCAGCAACTATCCCACAAGTCAAAAGGTGGGGGTATTTGTCTCATGGTCAATCAGCGCTGGTGTAACAACACAACAATCCTTCGTCGCTGCTGCTCTTATGATATTGAATTCATCAGTGTGAAATGCAGCCATATTACCTTCCCAGGGAATTAGCTTCGATTGAATTGGTTGGTGTTTACATTCCACCACAAGCTAATGCTAACACAGCCGTTAGCCAACTCTCGCAACATCATTTCCCATGTTGAAAACTCCAACCCTGACACGTCTGCCATCGCGTTAGGCGATTTCAACCACACGAATCTTTCACTCGAACTACCGAACTAGGAGCAGCAAGTCACTTGCCATAGCAGAGGAAACAAAACATGGGATCACTGCTACGTCTCGGTTTCAAATGCTTACCGCGCATTCCCGAGGGCTCCCCTGGGGGGGGGGTCCGACCACGCTGTGTTACTCCTCATCCCAAAATACAAACAAAAGCTTAAATCCATCAAGAAAACATCCAAGTCTGCCAGGTCCTGGTCCATGGATGCCACTGAAATGCTTCGAGGGTGTTTTGAATGCACTCATTGGAATATATTGAGTGCAGCTTGCGACTCCCTCCATGAACTCACTGACACAGTGCGTTTACACGCACAGTTTAGTTCATTAGTCCGACTACTGACTTTGGTCCCAGTACACATGCGCGGGAGGGAAATCGATATACTGAGGGAGTCATGTGGGCTCCGCTACGCTAGGTGGCGATATGCACTCTTTCAGCTTGTTTGTATTGGGCCATTACCGGTTGACCTATTACGTCACACAGGCAGAGCGCAACAATCGTCGTAGTGAACTAGGAAGTTAGCAACCCCTCCGAAGAAGAAGCAGTTAGCAACCCAGAGCTAAACTGGCACAAAGATGGACAACGTTGCGAATCTGTACATAGCCTACGTGTTGCGCGCTCTACTTTTTGCGCAGATGAAATGCACCTTATCCCTCATGGTTATGGTGTTATCCGAGGGCAGACGACATCGCCGTATGCTCTTGGACTACAGCAACAACGCCACCGCACGTCTTTGCTATTGTGTGCCCTTTCTACTATCCACGACTTCCCGTAAATGCTGGATGCGGGTCATGTTTGCCGTTACTGGCTTCCTCTTCTTGTCCCCCCCCTCGTCTTCTGTTTACGCTGTTCGACTTCCGGGTCAGACTTGGCGCGCGGAAAGTTAGCGCGTGCGCAGATCGCCTCGACCGGCTCCAGTCCGACTAAGGCGTATACATGCAGAAGTAAATCGACTTCCAATCGCATTATCTGGGTGTGTTAGTCCGACTATTACAACTTCGGTTTCAGTCGAGCTAACGTGTTTACATGCTTTTTAAAAGCCCGGTTTTAGTCGGACTAACGCAATAATTCGATTTTTTTACTTGTCATGTAAACGTACGGAGTCACGTCATATATCAAGTTCTGCGAGGAAATGTGCGCCCCTACCAAAACCGTGACATTGTATGGCAATAAAAAACCCTGGTTCTCCAAAGAATTACACCTCCTACACAAAGAAAAGAACTGGGCATACAAAAACGGAAACAGCGATCAGTACAGAGCCATAAGCCACTGGATTCGGAGCTTCTTGTGGAACAGGCCACCAAGGGTGAAGGTTAACAACCTAACCTCACACCCTCTTACCCTCAGAACAGGTGCTCCTCAGGGCTGTGTTCTCTCCCCCTGGCTCTTCTCACTTTACACCACCCACCTCACATCTACGGATAGCTCTGTGAAAATAATAAAATATGCAGACGACACAACCATTGTAGGCCTCATCTCCAACAATGATGAAACCCAGTACTGCACTGCAGTAGACCAAGCTGTCACTTGGTGCTCCAACAACAATCTTCTGCTTAATACAGCCAAAACCCAAGAACTCATTATTGACTTCCGATGCATGCCAAATCCTAAAACACACATACAAATGAACGGAGGCCCCATCACCAGCCCTGGCTCTTTTAAATTCCTTGGAACATATATCAGCAATAACCTGAACTGAACACATTATTGCAAAAGCTCAACAACGACTTTACTTTCTTAGGCGGCTTAGAAAATACCGGATCAAACATCAACTGCTCGTTCTGTTTTACACAGCCATTACTGAATCCATCATAACATCTTCTGTTACAATATGGTACGTGGGCACGGACAGTCAAACACGGAAAAAACTGCAGCGGCTTGTCAACAAGGCATCCAAAATCATAGGCAACCCACTCCCCTCAGTTGAATCTCTACATACTAACCGGACTGTAAAGCAAGCAAAGGAGATCATCTCCAACTCCTCACATCCTGCTCATCACCTCTTCCAGTTCCTTCCCTCAGGGAGGCGCTACAGGTCACTGTCAACTAAGACTAAACGCTTCGCAAACAGTTTTTTTCCCCTAGCCATAAGGACTCTGAATTCCTCTCTATAGTCCCCTCCTCACACACCACTGGCATACATACCACCATTCACCTGTTATGCCTGATATGTTTATTTCTGTTATTGTGTAACTATATTGTTCGTGATAATATATGGAGTGTCTGTTGTTGTCTACGTATGTACTGTGCTGCAGAGTGTAAAATGTAAAGTGTACCAAAAACAGATTCCACCTGCCTTGATCGTGTGGCTAATAAAATTATCTATCTATCTATCTATCTATCTATCTATCTATCTATCTATCTATCTATCTATCTATCTATAATATTCATTCATAAATATCGCCTATTTATAAAAATACACACACACACACATGCCAGTAAGAAACGATTGCGAACATGCAAATAAATGTTAAATTATTTGGGCACTTTTCCAAACCACATATTTACACAGAAAAGAGATCTTAAAAAGAACAAAACAGGGTTGACATTTGGGAGTCATTCTCTACACATTTGAGAACTTTGTCCCTGGCTCATTTTTTTTGTTGAATTTACAATAGGCTAGATGCCATTTGCAGATTGTTCTTGGTAGGTTATATAAATTTATGTCCCGAAATACCAGAGCGAAAGGCGAAAGTGTCGGTGGGTTTTCACTTTGCACTTTATAGCCTTGGCAAAGTGTTCACTGTGTTCAAAGTTAAAATGAAAGTATCCACATAAGCCTTACATCATGCGGGATGCCCACTCTGACAAAACCCCAGTCAAAATTATAGGCCGTCTTGGATCACACTGTAGAATTACAATTACCACACCATTAAAAGAACAGGCTCTCTCTCATCTTCTTTTCTGACAAATGCACATATGGATATTGCAGTAAACAAGGGCAGCACGGTGGCGCAGTGGTTAGCGCGGTCGCCTCACAGCAAGAAGGTCCTGGGTTCGAACCCCGGGGTAGTCCAACCTTGGGGGTCGTCCCAGGTCGTTCTCTGTGTGGAGTTTGCATGTTCTCCCCATGTCGGCATGGGTTTCCTACGGGGCCCCGGTTTCCTCCAAAGACATGTAAGTCAGATAAATTGGCTGCACTAAATTTGTCCCTGTGTGTGTGTGTGTGTGTGTGTGTGTGTGTGTGTGTGTGTGTGTGTGTGTGTGTGTGTGTGTGTGTGTGTGTGTGTGTGTGTGGCGCCGTCCAGTGACAGGCTCCAGCGATCCTGAGAGCAGGATAAGCAGTTTGGCTCATGTATATAATATATATATACATACACACAGCTAAATGCAATTCATTTCTATATCTTCTATGCACAAGTGCTTTGGATTACTTTTCATTTTTATCATGTTAACTAACTTAATTCCTGTATTTTGTACATTTGTATTTTCTGAATGAAAATTCAAAACTCCTTAAACGTGATAATTCTTTTGGCAGTTTTTGCAAATTCAGACATCTTTTTTTCAGTCTTTAGTGTGTGACGATGGCGGTGCGAATTCACGTTTGCAGTGGCCTCACCCAGTACCGGTGTGGGAAGATGGCGGCGCGAATTCACGTTTGCGGCGGCCTCACCCAGTACCGTCCATGCAGTGTCTTTGTCCACGCCTGCGTTTCAGTTTTGTCTTCTTTGATGGCTGGGAGAGCTGTGCTGGATCAGCTGGGAGAGCTTGGTTGCTGCGTCTTGTGGGCCCAGGGACCACGGCCCTGCCTGGAGCTGCGACCGAGGAGGTAACACCGGATCGGTCTGCCAGGATGTGGAAGCGGGGCAGGTTAAGCTAACTGCTAGCCCATGCAGACCAGCAGTGTTGACAGTCATCCAAGCAGGCATTTGTTCCCTTGGACAGTGATGTTATTTATTTATTTATTTATTGTTTGAATATAGTATGTGTTAGTTTAGATACATGTGTTAGCATGTGTGTTCTTTAAGTTCTTGTAGTGTTTGGATATGTGTAAACGGTATTTCATTTACACATATCCAACACATAAAGTGTTCTTGATTCCTGACAGTTGAACTGGTCTCTTCCTTTATTAAACTCACTAGTAGCTGGAAAATGCATTCTTCACCACAACCACTGAGGGTCACATGGGGGGGGGTGGCTTTCATGGGGCCTATAAGAGCTAATAAACAGGCTCTCTCAAGACAGGCATCATGACATTGTACTAAATGAGAGACAGCAATTAGAAAGTTAATTGTTTCTAGTGGGAAATTTGAGAGACATGTAAGGATTAAAAACACACAAGAGACAATCTAGTACACAATAACACCAACACACACATACATCCACATTCTGGGAAGGTAAGAAAAGAGGAGACCCACCTCTGAAAATAACTCGGTGTTAAAGAGTGCATGTGCAAAAATACTCCATTATGTTTAAGACATTAGGTAATAGAATTGACTTGGCTAATTATCTTTTTGGATCCAGCTCAGACAGAAGTCTTTCCAGCAGCTCTGACCGCAACCAGAGAAATTAATCCAACTAAGTGGTTGCTGCACCCCAGGGTGCATTCTATATAACACCACATATTCTATATAACACCATATTCTATATAACACCACATATTCTATATAACAACATATTCTATATAACACCATATTCTACACAATACCACACATTCTATATAGCACCATATTCTATACAACACCACATATTCTATATAGCACCATATTCTATATAGCACATATTCTATACAACACCACATATTCTATATAACACCATATTCTGTATAGCACCATCTAGACAATACCACATATTCTATATAACACCATATTCTATATAGCACCATATTCTATACAACACCACATATTCTATATAACACCATATTCTATATAGCACCATATTCTAGACAATACCACATATTCTATATAACACCACATATTCTGTATAACACCATATTCTATGCAACACCACATATTATATATAGCACCATATTCTATACGACACCACATATTCTATAAATATATAATTATTAATGATCAATATAATTATATATCCATCCAGCAATTATCCAAACCACTTATCCTGTTCTCAGGGTCGCGGGGATGCTGGAGCCTATCCCAGCAGCCTATCCCATCCATCCATTATGGAGAGTCGCTTCCGGTGAGCCGCTTCCGGTGTGGGAAGGTAGCTGCGCGAATTCGCGTTTACGGCGGCCTCACCCAGTACCGTCCATGCAGTGTCTTTGTCCGCGTCTGCGTCTTATAGTTTTGCCTTCGTTTGATGGCTGGAAGAGCGGGGCAGGCTAAACTAACCGCTAGCCAACGGAGACCGACAGTTTCGATAAGCCCAAGGGTGGTCTGGCGACGGCCTCACCTGGCGTTGACTGTGGCGTTTTTGATGTCGTCATGAGGAGTGCGGGAAGGTGTGTCGAGGGTGTTTGGCCGGGAGAGCTTGGCTGCTCGTCCGATGGGCCCGGGGACCACGGCCCCTGCCTGGAGCTGCGCCCAAGGAGGAGACGCCGAGGGCGGTCTGACAGGACGCGGGAGCGGGGCGAGCTAAGCTAACCGCTAACCCATGCGGACCGGCGGTCATCCTGTCTGGCGTTCGTTCCCATGGACAGGGATTTTTTATTTATTTTTATTTTTTAAGGATTTGTTATATGCGTTAGTTTGGATATGTGTGTTTTTGTATGTGTTTTTGTCTGTGTTGTACTGCAGTGGGCTGGGGCAAACAGCATTTCCTTTCATTTCATGTACGCAAGTGCATGAAGTGAAATGACAAAGTATTCCTGATTATCCAAACCACTTATCCTGCTCTCGGGGTCGCGGGGATGCTGGAGCCTATCCCAGCAGTCATTGGGCGGCACGCGGGGAGACACCCTGGACATGCTCTATATAACACTATATTCTATACAATGCCACATATTCTATACAATGCCACATATTTTACACAACGCCATATATTCTGTATAACACTATATTTTACACAACACCATATATTCTATATAACACCATATATTCTATATAACACCATATTTTACACAACACCATATATTCTATATATGCAGTCTGTTTGGCCGCGTGTACTTTAGGGCGTGCCACTCGCTAAACTGCGTTAAATTAGGTTAAATTGGGTTTCGGACGCGGTGACTACTCACCGTACATGGGACCAGACTGCCGGGGACGCGCACGGTGCGCGCGCCCCGGGTTTATTGTTTCGTCCTGTAGAACTGCATTTCAATTAACGACTCCCATCAGAGAAGCCCGGAAAGACTCGAGCGGAGCCCACATGTGACTATGCGGTCTCAGGTAAACGGACTCGGTGGTTCTGGTTGAAGTTCCTCACGGGCAAGCCGCGATACAGAATCATTAGCGGACACTTTCCCTAGAAACGTTTTAATTGAATCTTTGTTTGCCAATTAAGGCAAATTAGTTAGGACAATCTGTACCCAGCCGACTGTACCGCTCACTTGGACGGAAGCACCGGCTAAACATCTGAAAGTCATTTAATTTCCATCACCCACCTTTTCACAGACGGCCAGCAGACAAGGAGACGTGAAATAAAGTAGAGAGAAGTAGAAGAAGAAGAAGAAGCTAGGAGTCGTTTTCCTCGCGTCCTTCATGTTAAAGGAGTCATTCTGGAACACGGTGACGTGCCCTCCTCTTTCTCTGTCCGACACGTGGAGTAAAAAAAAAAACCGGAGCAAACGTTAATTTTCTGTCCAGTTAAGTTTAAAATCTGAACAGAAGGAAAGCGGAGCTCGTCATGAATCAGATGAAGTCCCGGAGAGAGAAAAGCGGAGCTGCGGAGAAAGGAGCAGCGCGGAGGGGCGGTGCTGAGAACTGCTATCAGAATATACACGCAGGAGAACCAGACAGTACACAGTCGCAACACTTCTATATAAGGAGGGTACGACAAACCACACTATCATATGTCTATATGACAACGCTACAAACTACTGTAACACTACAATATACACGCCCATAATACTGCACAATACTACAAATAACACTATTATCATAATATAGATTTCCATGATATACTGCACAATACTCCGTAGCAATGCTACAAACTAGATTATATCAGAAATATCATCTTATACACTATCACTATATTATACCACAAAGTACAATATATATATATATATATATATATATACCATCTAATACTAAGTCTATCCCGTCCATCCATCATCTACCCATCCATCCATCTACTATATATATATAGTAGATGGATAAATTTATAGTAGATGGGATAAATTTAAATTTTCCGGAAACCATCAATGATGTTGATAAAAGTGCTTTTAATGCATTTCAGTAGAAGCTTGTTTCGTGCGTCACGCACTCATCAGCTGCCAATGTGTGTGTGTATGTATGTATGTATGTATATATATATATATATATATATATATATAACTTTGTTAAAAGAAACACTCAATGGTAAGGGAGTGCTCAACAAATGAGTAAAATAATCCAGTGAGTCAAGTAAATTCTTTGAGACAGTACAAGCCTGTTTCATACCATAAGCAATCATATATATATATATATATATATATATATATATATACATACATATACGTATACGTATAAATATAGTTATTTGATGTTCATCACAGGATTCAACACGAGACTCCATCTGAAAATAATGACAGACTGAACGCCGAGGAGGAAACATGAAAACTCGTCCTTTCATCATCCCCTCCATCGTGACTGGAGATGACGGTGTCATTTCTTTCCCTCCATCAGACTCCTGCAGAACAGGACAGGTAGATGCCAGTTTTCACTGAAACCAGGCAACACGTTAGCAGATGTGAGCGGTTAACTTGGCTTTAACCAAAGGACTTATCTGGGGAAATAAACAGTTCATCTGGACAGACAGAGACTAAACTCTGTTCTCTGGCTCAGACCTCCATCAACACATTTAGAGGTGGAGATTGTTTTTTCTGGCAACTTTAAATCCACAGGGACAGATAAGACCTGAACTGGATACAAATCATAATTCCCTTAAAGGGCTGAAAACTGTATATGTGCACCTCGGGGCCACGGACTCAGATGCTGGCCTGAGCAGCTGTGTGGTATCAAAGACCGCCGACATTTTTCGCTTGCCCCATTAAAACCGACTGATTGTTTCCTGGACCTATACTGGTCCCAGACTGGCCTTCAGAAGGAGGTCTCATTGAGGCTCTCCAGGCCCGGAGAAGGCTTTTAAGATGCTTTCCATCTCAGACCATAGAGTCAAGAGCAAGGGAAATAACAGTCTGGGTTTTCTTTATTCGGCTGGTGAAGAAAAGAAAAGAAATCACCTCACCAGCAGAAGTTTGTCAGGCTGTAAAATCAGAGATGTGTCAGATGATGAAGTGAGGAAGATCGGCTCCTTTCAGCATAGTCAGCAGTGATACGGACAGACGAGGATATTTATTCTTTTAATCTTTTAATTCGCCAAAGCTACATTTAGCTTTGGCGAAACCCGGAAAATAAATGATTCCTACGTTAGTCATGCTGAATGTTTGGATGATAGATCATGAAAGCCAAGTGCAGCTTCCTCTCCGGTTCTGACACAGTGTCCCCACTCTGTTTCAAAGTCTTCTTCCGGGACTTGATCTAGATGTCCATGCAAGGTGTTGCTGACAGGTCATATTGTTCAGTATAAACTATCAGTGGACCTCTCGACAGTCTCTGAATGGACTTTCATAGCCTAACTTTACAAGTTTCAATGGCCTCGATAATCTTTCCAGGATGTTTGATCAAACGTAATTTTCCAGGTGTTTTCCATGACTGGAAAACTAGTTTTGTGAATTTCCACCTTTCCCAGAAACTGGAACCCTGCCTGACATGTAAGTTGATGGGAAAAATTTTTGGGGAGTTTTTTGGGGGTGTGTGATGCAGGGGCCGGCAAACGCCAGATTCAGATTCCGGTTGTGTGGAAACAAGCACAAATCCTTCCTGATCCACAGACAAAACAAGTAGATTTAAACTTCATTAGCACCACGTCCTTTCTGTCTGAGCCGAGGATATGACAACAATGGAATAGGAAATTAAAACAATGCTGGAATTCTCTGACAAAAGCAAGAAGGAATAGCCCAAAAATTTAAAAAAATAAAAAAAGTGGAGAAGATCATGTAGAAAGGAGAACTTTGCTTGTTTTCAAACTGGGTTGTTTTAATCTACCTACATCTTAACATTAATAAAGAAGCTATGAATGTACTGAATCTAAAATAATCCAAAAAATAAAACCAAGAAAATGCATAAGAACCCTCCAAAAACCCAAATTAAACCTTTTGACACTTCTTCTTCGACACTGGTAGAATACAACACGCTAGCTGGCATACAACAGCTTGACTTCTGCTTTCTGGTACTGCTATCTGAGGACTAGCATGAGTCAGACAGGCTGAGGACACGTGAGTAGCTTAACTATTAAATCACGCTCAGCGGTGTGAATAACAGCTATAAATCAAAGCAGACAAGACAGACTGATTCAAAGAGAGCCAGCAGATACCCTGTTTGCTGACATCTACTATTTCCAAAAGACTTCAGTAGAATTCAGCCTGCTGGGCCTCGTCTTCAGGGGCGAGACATCACAGGCCTGCAACGACTAAACACACCATGACTCGTTCACTTTGTTTCAGTCAGTTCCACTTAAACCCGATGATGCGTACTAGTCATATTATGATATTCACAAGTCATATTATGATATTCACAAGTCATACTATGACATGTACTAGTCATGATATTCACAAGTCATAGCATATGTACTAGTTATGATATTCACAAGTCATATTATATGTACTAGTCATATTATGATATTCACAAGTCATATTACGATATGTACTAGTCATATTATGATATTCATAAGTCACACTATGACATGTACTAGTCATGATATTCACAAGTCATAGTATGATATGTATTAGTTATGATATTCACAAGTCATATTACATGTACTAGTTATATTGTGATATTCACGTCATATTATATGTACTAGTTATATTATGATATTCACAAGTCATATGATATTCACAAGTCATATGATATTCACAAGCCATATTATATGTACTAGTCATATGATATTCACTAGTCATATTATATGTACTAGTTATGATATTCACAAGTCATTATATGTACTAGTTATATTATATTCACAAGACATAGTATGACATGTACTAGTCATGATATTCACAAGTCATATTATGATATGTACTAGTCATATTATGATAGTCACAAGTCATACTATGACGTACTAGTTATATTGATATTCAGTCATACCATGACATGTACTCGTCATATGATATACACAAGTAATACTATATGTACTAGTCTTATTATGGTATTCATTAGTCAAATTATGATATGTACAGGTCATATTAAGATATTTTCTAGTCATTATGCTTCAGGAAAACTAAAATATTATACATAGCTCTTTTCACCATCAGTTTCAAATAATGACCTACTGGAAACCCGGGAGGTATGAATGCATCCACTTAAAATGGGAAGGTTCAAATGAGGGACCATTAAGATAAAAGATAACTTCTATTCCATTACAACAGCATCATCTCTGGACCCCTGATCAGTCACTGAAACCCTGAAATCAGATCTGGAGTTATTTTTCAACAGAGCCAATTAGGATGCAAGTACTGGCCGACATTATATTTCAGACCATGACACCTGGTTTATTATGAAAAGAAAAGATGACATTTACATGAGATGTATGAGAATGATGAAAAGCAGTGAAGTATACATCTAAGAACGAAGAAAAAAAAATCTGTCTGTTCATCCCATCTAAAGGTAACGCTCTACATGGTGCCAAATAACTGGCACAAACTCCATTTAACACCACAAGTGCTGCACAAGTCTTTGCTTAAACCACAGAGGAAGTCTATGGGTCCTGAGCATCAGGAAAAGCAAGATCCTAGACTTCAGTATGCAAATTTGGAAACCTCTTCAACAGGGATGTAGCTTGCTTGGAGGGAAAACGGCCTTTCTGGGGACCACCGTGCTCTGATTTGTCCTTCATTTTAGCCTGCCAAGGAAGGAAGGAAAAGGGGAAATCAGTTGAAGGATAATGTATTTATGTTACTTTATTCAACGACAGATGAGGGTTTTCCCTGCCTATTTAATGCTCACATGGGCTGCCTGAGTTTTCTTCCACCAGCTTAAAGAAATGGACAGAATAAAAAAAAAAAAAAGAAAAAAAAGAAAGCAAAGGCCTCAGCCGCTGTACGTAGTGTCTGGATCCACCGACTGCAACAAGGCAGAAAAACTAAATGAGACTTAATTTTCTGTAGTACCTGCCCGCTACGGGATTCGGTGTTCTTGTGGGTGTTTAGGCACCAATTTTAAACAAGGTAAATAACATTATGTTCGATATTCATTTGATACTCAAATTCAAAGGCAAATAACTTTCAACTCCTTTGAGTCAAACATTTCAAAATACTCACGTTTATGCATGGTTTGGGATTTTTTATTTAGTGTTTTCCTCATGAATTTTTTTTTCAAATTCAGTTCATCACATTTCAAAATGCATTCAAGAACATAACAGAGATGGCCGATCAACCAGATATTATTCATAACAATTTGGGTTTTTTTTTTCTCTACAAATACTAATTTTCTTGTCAGTTCCCTGGTGTATCAGTCCAAAATTGTCAATATGCACACTGCATACCGAGTACTACTCGCAGCAATAGGACTGGTCCAGAACAACCTGGTCTGACAGCTAGATTTATTAGACATGGACTACATTTATCAGCACATATCACATGTTGAAAAGGTTTCACGAATCTAGAAATACCTATCATCTAACATCTCCCATATGCTGATAAATAAGTCCAGGTTTACTAGCACAGGGACTCACAGTACAGAACTGGACCTTTATTCTTCTGGAACACCTGAACAGAATAGAAATATAGAAAACCAGCAGTACCGAGAGGTCCTGAGGACCTGATTAAGAACCAGTGTATGAGGTCACTGCACCAAAACAGCACCTTCTCTGAACAGGATGAGATATTTCCTCAGCGTGAGCTTGTGGTTTGGACATTTCAGCTGAAAAAGAAAACTGAACCTGAAACAAATTTGAATTAAGTGGATACAAGAGCTAAAGCCAAGGAGGTACAGCAGAGAGAGGGAGAGAGAGAGAGAGAGCGTGAGAGAGATTGTTTGTGACTCCCCCTTGACCAGGAAATGACTGGAAATGGGAAATTAAGTTAGCTCGACAGATTAGCTGTTCCCTGATTTCCTGACCAAATAGTTTTTGACGAGTGAGACAACATGGCTAAAGCAGCCATTCAGGACGGGAGGAGGTGTAGTTTCTTATAGTCAAGTTTTAGCTTAGTCAAGTTTGGTGTTTATTGCGTGTTGGTTTGTAGTCAACATACCTGAGCCTTCTGAACACACGTGTAGAATGTCTGCATTTCATTGGAGCACAGCTGGTCCACAAAGTTGTTCTGTTTCCAACAGGCCATCATGAGATTCAGCTCTGTGATACATGTGGCCTCTGTCATATGAAAAAATAACTTATATTCAATTTGTATTAATCCGTCAACCACAACATCCATTAAGGTCAGACACTCCACCTGAAAACGGTGATTTTGGCTGGATAGGTCGATTTTTAGATATCAGTATTTTGCATCTCTTAAGTGTTATTGTTTCATAAAATACATTAAAAAACGATAAAAAAAACAACAGCAAATACCTTGCAAATGCCTGCTGTAAGAAGTTTGTTTTTATTAAATAAATTCGTTCGATGACAATTTTCTTAAAACGACATCCTGGAAACTTGTTCTGTAGATAATAGCCAGCAGGTTTGGCATGGAGCAACCTGACAAATACCTGCTCACTTATAGAGGCTTTTTTCCCCTTTAATCCTTTTTTGGGGGGGGGAGGTTTCCGCCTTTTTCTCCCCAGTTGTATCCGGCCAATTCCCCCGCTCTTCAAAGCCGACCCGGTTGCTGCCCCACCCCCTCTGCCAATCCGGGGAGGGCTGCAGACTACCACAAGCCTCCTCCGATACATGTGGAGTCACCAGCCGCTTCTTTTCACCTGACAGTGAGGAGTTTCACCGGGGGACATAGCACATGGGAGGATCACGCTATTCCCCCCAGGTCCCCCTCCCCCCGAACAGGCGTCCCAACCGACCAGAGGAGGTGCTAGTGCAGCAACCAGGACACATACCCACAGCTGGCTTCCCACCCGCAGACACGGCCGATTGTGTCTGTAGGGTCGCCCAACCAAGCCGGCGGTAACACGAGGATTCGAACTGCAGATCCCCGTGTTGGTAAGCAACGCAATAGACCGCTATGCTACCCGGATGCACTATCCTTTTGTTTTAACAATCTTATGTGGAAAAAAAAAGGTAAAACTGAATGTTTTGCCAAGTAAATACTGTTTTATAAACATTTCATCAAGAAAATAAAGTTCTGACAAATCCCTCTGCAAATTACGAACTACTCAGTTACTCAAAGAAGGTTGAATCAGTTCATGTGGACAGAACGTTGATTGACAGATACGTTTCATCACTCAACTAAGTGACATCTTCAGTCTAAACTGAATGCAGCTATCCCCACCCCTTATAAACAATACAGTACAATACAGTGCCTAACGACCGAAACCAACGACCAGTTTCATATGCAAATAAGGGTGTGATCATTAACTAGAGTTTCAAAGGCGATGTGTACTATTCACAGAGGATTAGGGATTGTTGCATTGTAAGATCGTGACAGATGTACTCTTAGTGCCCCCCCCCCCCCTCGGTTCAGGGATGGTCATTCCCTCTTAACATAGATGGCCTCTTTTGCCCCTTTTCCACTGCATGGTACCGGCTCAACTCAACTCGCTTTTTTTTGGTTTTCCATTGGGCAAAAGTTAGGGATAGTACCTGGTACCAGGTACGTTTTTTGGTACCGCCTCCATCGAAGTTCGAAGTGAGCTGAGCGATACTAAAAGGTGACATGAAAATACTACTATAAATAAATAGATAAAATAGAATAAAGTCAATATTAATAAAACTTTGCTGAAAGAAACACTCAATGGTAGGTAAAGTGCTCAACAAATAAGGAGCAAAATAATCCAGTGAGTCAAGTAAATTCTTCATGAGACAGTACAAGCCTGTTTCATGCCACAAGCAATCATCAGCTGTCAATCTAAATATATCAATGTAAATATATATATCAATGTATATATGTCAATATATAAATGTAAATACACTTGTATATGTGTCAATGTATATATGTCGATGTAAATATAAATACATTTATTTATATTTCTTTAAATATAAATAAAATCTTTAAAAAAAAAAAACTAGTCAACATGCCCACAAATGACCGGCGGGGCTTCACCATGAGGGGATACTATCTGCAGTGGAAAACGAAATCCCAAAAAGTAAAGCGAGTAGGTCAAATAGAGTAGTGTCGAGTTGAGCCAGTACCATACAGTGGAAAAGGGGCATTTGACTCCCCGTTCAAACCGCCATCCCTCCCTATCAAGGATGTGCACATCCTAATCCCTGAAAGAGTGGCCACTGGTCTGTAGATGGGTGTAGACTGCGGACTCCTGGCCTGACGTGTTAGCTCTCCTGTGTTGTGCCATTCTTTTGACCAGCATCTGTTTAGTTTCCCCAGTGTACAAGTAACTGCAATCCTCCGTACACTATATTGCTCTGTTTGTGCCAGGGGACCCGATCCTCGGGGTGGACCAACTTCTGGCGCAGCGTGTTTTGGGGTTTGAAAGCAACTGAGATGCAGTGTTTTGAAAATATGCGTCTCAGCTTTTCAGAATCAGAATCAGAACACTTTATTCATCCCCAAGGGGAAATTTGGTAAATTGCTTTCCCGACACTCCCGCCAAATACGAAATACCGCTGTGTCGGTGGGGACGTTGTCAGCTCAGTGGTACAGTGTCCTGATGACTCCTAGTTTGTTCTCCAGTGGATGATGAGAGTTAGTTTCGGTAGTTATACATCTGTTGCCATCTTACAATGCTGTGATTGCAACAATCCCGAACCCTCTGAACAGTACACATGGCCATTGAAACTCTAGTTGATGTCACTTAGTTGAGTGATGAAATGTATCTGTCAATAAACTTTGTGTCCAGATGAACTGATTCAACCGTGTCTGTGAATGTTCTCATTCATCCAGGTCATGGTTATCCAAAGGAGTTGAATCAAGTGCAACTGGACTTGGTATATATCCGTGAAGACGTTTCGCCTCTTGGATTCAACCTTTTTTGATTTCTTTGATTTTCTTACCTGGATTATTGAGATAATCAAGATTATGTGGACGAAACAGAAAATTTCCAAAAATGAGCTCCACTCTTAAGAAAAAGTAATTTAACTAATATACAGATATGCCTATTTTGAAGCACATTTTATCCAATTTGGCAGCGTAAATATCAACATTAATGAAAGTCCCATAGCAAAAAACATGGAATTTGTGACCTTTTTAACCTTAGCAAGTTTCATTATGAATGAATGAATGAATTAATTAACAAATGAATGAAAGGGGGAAAAATCTCTATTCACCTCGATATCTCGCCTTAATTATCTCAGCAACTAACTAATTAACTAACTAATCAATCAAACCCTTAGGGGGAAATCTGGAAACAGTGTCTACAACTAGGATATGAGGAACACGGTCATTTCATGTCATGTACTTGTTTACATGAAATGAAATGAAATAGTTTCCGCCAGCCCACAGCAGTGCAACACAAAGACAAAAACACATATCTAAAAACTACAAGACACATGTCAAACTACCATTAAAAATATATATATGTATGTGTGATATCTATTTATATGATATATTAAAAAATGATATCTGACTACTGTAGGAGTAAGGAGTAAACTAAAAGTTTTGTAGTGGTCAAAATGGCAGCAGGGTGTTAGACGCTTTCCTCCAACTTACACAGAAAAGCAGCATCAGAGACTTATTCTGCTGATTTGAAGTAATGTCTAACACTTCTTCAGCTAAATGCAAAAGTGCTCACCTGCTACTCCTAAAAAAAAAAAAAAAAAAAATCCGCCTCTCTCAAAAAAGGGAAAATGAGCAAGAAACGTCAGACAACATCCTGGCTGTGTTCAAGCTAGTATCGAGGAGCAAGGCTCTTCGATGAAAAATCTATTGAGTAACTCGAATCGTCAATCAACTTTCTCTCTGGCCGACATGCAAGATATAAAAGGTACAATACAACACACGGTTGATAGAGTCAGAAAAGTCGAAGAAAAAAAATCCAGTCCTTGGAAAACAGAGTTGTGGAGTTGGCACACTATTGTTGTTATTCGTCCGTCGCAGCAGCGAGGACCATCTAGTCATCCTGTGATGGATGACTGATGACTTGAGCAATGGATTAAAGTGAGGAAGAGTTTCACATCATCAACCCCACTCTCTCGTCCAAGACCACCTACTACCAGTGGCAAGACTAGCTAGACGACTGGCAATGGAGACGGATGCAGATTTTCCTCAGGTTTCTTCCCGAAGCCTTTCCCTTAGACAAGTATACCCGCAAGGCAGCGGAGGTTATAAATCAGTAGTTGCCTTCCCCTAGATGAACTGCCTGACGGGATAACGAGCTTCATCTACCCAGGTTTGAAATCAGAGTTGTCCTTCTCCTAGATTGGCTGCCAACCAAGGCTAACGAGTCCAATCGACCCACCCCGGTTACACCCCATTTATGGTGCGCTATTAAAAGGAGGTGGAATCTGCGCCTACGTGGTCTCCCCCTGAAGAAGGGGAAGAGGTGAGAATGTCCTTGCATTGAACAAAAAAATTATTATCAGTCCAAAGACACGTAGGTCAGGTGAACCGGCCGTACTAAATTGTCCCTAGGTGTGTGTGTGTGTCAGCCCTGTCCAGGGTGTCTCCCCGCCTGTCACCCAATGACTGCTGGGATAGGCTCCAGCATCCCTGCGACCCCTGAGAGCAGGATAAACAATTTGGATAATGGATGGATGGATGTATTAAGGTAGTTGGATCCTTGTAGTGTTAGGGACCAAGCTTCACCAGCTCCAGGGTCACTGTATTAATCTGCCAAGTTACTTCACTCTGACCCCACCATGCAGAGGTCTGAGGTCAATGACAGCACAGTGTCACGGTCTTGCTCAAGAACACTTCGGCAGGGTGGACGTTTGCTGTTGTGGAAATGTCATTGGAGGGACGGTCTCTCTCCACTGTTGACAGTTTCTGCCATCATATAGAATACTAGAAACCGTGACATACCTGAAGTGTACTTTCAAGATATGAATCTCTCAACTCTCTTCATTGTGATTCCTTTTGCGAACAAGCTACACTGCAGAAAATGCTACTGGCTGCAGTCCCAGAGGTAAATTACTGTTTTTTCAGCAGGCTGCTATTATGACAACATTTGCAGTTTTCCAAAGCTAGCAATTCTCCAGAATGTGATCACTCATAAATGAGAACTCTAGTCCCATATCAAACAAAACCTAGCTTGACTCCTCTGGCTTTGCCTTGGCACCTGCCACTGTGATAAAGAGGAGCTTTGTTTAATAAAAATAAGTGAAACTCATGATGACTCAATGCTCCAATGCTCCAATGCTTTGTTGTACTGAGATGTGTGGCAGATATTATCTTGACTCCTTTAACTTGCCAATGATTGTAAAATCAACCAACTGAACATGAACATAAAGTTGCTGACAGAGTTGTATATTGCCATGTTAATTTGCTGTACATGGAAAACTCCATTGACAAAGTAGAACTTATTCAGCAATAATTCATGACAACTAGCATAATATATCCATCCATCCATTATCCAACCGCTTATTCTGCTCTCAGGGTCGTGGGGGATGCTGGAGCCTATCCCAGCAGTCATTGGGCGGCAGGCGGGAAGACACCCTGGACAGGCTGCTAGGCCATCTCAGGGCCAACTAGCATAGCATAATGATATAATATCCATCCATCCACTATCCAAGCTGCTTATCCCAACCGGGGTTGCGGGGATGCTGGGGCCTGTCCCAGCAGTAATTGGGCGGCAGGTGGGGAGACACCCTGCACAGGCCACCAGTCCATCACAGGGTAAATAATATAATATAATATAATCCCAAATGAGGGTAACTGTCTGACCAGCCAACATCTATAGGTTACATCATACTGTGCTTCATTTCAGTGGTAACACTCACATAGTTCACATCCTTAACTCTACTCTTTTGATACGTAAGGCTCTAATAAATACTTTTTTGGCAAGCTATTTAAAAACCTAGTGGGATAATATCTACTTTGTGCATAATTGTTTATTAATGAAATTGAAAAACCTTTCAATACATGACTCTTTTTCTCAGAATCACAGAAATCATTACATCATTAAGTAATCTCTGCGTTGAATAATGTTTTTCGTCTGACTTATTATTAGGAACTGCATATTATACAATAATTATGCACTTCCACTTGATGTATATCTCAATACATTACATTTTGATGTACAAAATGTGCTATATAAATAAAGTTTGATAGATGCTGTGCATTATACCATATGTTAAGTATATGCACTTTCACCTCATGTAATTTGCATTGCATTTCAATGAAGGAAATGAGCTAGGCTATGTAAAGTTTGAGTGATTATGGATGTTATACCACAACTCATTAAGTTCTGTTTAAGGAGAAAGGGGGGGTATCTTTGCTTTTATGTTAACCAGAAAGGTTATGAGATGTTAAGATGTGTGGATGAAGTATGCTGTACTGCAGATTAGGTAACCAGGTCAAACCTGTAAACCAAGTGTGGTTGAGGGAATTTGGACAGTGATTGGTGCTCCAGTAAAACAGACAGCGAAGTCAAATAACAGAGAAGATAACACTCACCTCCTTTCTTCATTTTGCGGTTGGCCACCGTGTCATTCAGTATCAGCGGCTTGTTGGGTTTTAAAACGGGTTTTCCATTCTGTCTGTTCAGCAGCCGGCTGACCTTCTCTTGGATATTCACTCCGACTTGCGCGGCCATAACGGACACTGACACCAGTCTAAGTACAACGAATAAAGCTGTTAAAGCATACAACGCAGTGACTATTTCCCGGCGCGATGTGAGAAGAATGTGCTAAACAAGAGGGGAATTGGTGTTTCATAAACGTGTTTTTCGTTACGGTCCATACAAGCGCAGCGCCATTGTTGACCGTAAAGGAACGCTGTGGTGTCGTAAAACACCGGGGTGTCGTAGAGTCCACCTCTGCTGGGGGGGGGGGGGGGGGTGACGCGGCTGGTTTGATTTCTTCCTCCCGCTGCCGGGTTGTCTGACTGAGAAGTGTTTATGGAAAGCGTCACACCTACAGTCTGGCAAAACCACGGTGTCGGTGGGCACAGAGAAAATCAGGTGGGCCTAGCCCGTCCAAGACCAGCCATATTTAATAGGTTCTGAAACGAATATGTTAACCAAAAATAGGCCATTACAACTATACCTGCTTGAATGCACCACAGTGCATAGCCTGGCACGTGGCCACATATTCACACACACACACACACACACACACACACACACACACACACACACACACACACACACACACACACACACACACACACACACACAGCTGACACGCAACAGCATCATTAATCAAGTGTATGGATGGAGGTGCACACAGGGCCAGTTGTCATGGGCTCTGGGTCAAGGAAGGTTCCACCTCCAACGGCTCTCGCAGCCCCCGGAGCACTGTATGGCACCGCTGTAGCAGGGGGTACCCGTGTGAGCCCGGTCAGGATTGAGGTCAAGTCAATTTTATTTGTATAGCCCAATATCACAAATTACATATTTGCCTCAGTGGGCTTTACAGCAACACAACAACCTGTCCTTAGACCCTCTCATCAGATAGGGAACGACTCCCTAAAAAAAACGAAAAACAAAACCTTAACAGGGAGAAAAAATAGGAAGAAACGTCAGGGAGAGCAGAGGAGGGATCTGAGGTCCAGACTAGAAGAGATTTACATGCACACCGCCTATGTTTGGGCTGTTTAAGGTCACACACACACACACACACACACACACACACACACACACACACACACACACACACACACACACACACACACACACACACACACACACACACACACACACACACACACACACAGAGTGTTGTGCATGAACACATTGAACGTGGTCATGTTTTTAGGGAACGCTGAACTGAATCTATCCGGAGTAGCTCATTTAAAAAAACGGAAGAAATGAACGAGAACTAGTTCATTTTTTTGAGACTGTGAACTTAGTTCAAAATTCAAAAGTGTTAACTATGAACGTGAACTAGTTCATTTTAATCTATGTATGCCATTCGCTTTATTTGTAAAAATGAGCAAGCTGTGAGGGCAGATTCCATGGCTAAGAAGCTGCTAGGAACATGCTGCTAATTTTTGGAAAGAAGCGAGAGTTCTCAACAACTGTAAAACATCTCTACCATGCACTGTTGATGTTACCCCGGGACAGACAATATTGCTGAGTTATGACGACAGCATTATAGTACCTTATTCAACTGTGTCCAAAGTGATCGGTATAAGGTGGGCAATATTGAGAGTGATGACTCTATGGTGAACATGTCACACGAGGTGTACCAAGCTATAGACAAGCTGTCTGTGAAAAAAGCAAGTGGTTTAGATCATGTTACTGCTGAACACCTTAAATATGCCAGTTCAAGGATAGCTCCTCTCCTTGCCATTTGTTTTACTGGCTTTATGATCCATGGCTTGTTACCAGACTCAATGTTGTCTGTTCTGTTAGTGCCGGTCATTAAGGACAAAGCTGGTAAAGTATGCAGCCTAGAGAACTACAGGCCTACAGCTCTAGCCAGCATACTGTCAAAGTCCTAGAAAGAATCCTACTGGGTAGAGTGCATGAGTTTATCAACTCCACGGATAACCAGTTTGTCCAAAGGAATTGAATCAAGTGCAACTGGACTTGGTTATATATCCGTGAAGACGTTTCGCCTCTCATCCAAGAGGCGAAACATCTTCACGGATATATAACCAAGTCCAGTTGCACTTGATTCAGTTCCTTTGGATAACTATGACTTGGATGAATGAGAACATTCACAGACATAACCAGTTTGGTTATAAAGCTAAACATGGCACTGACTTATGCCTTAAAGGAAATTGTTGACAAATACAGAGGCCAAAACTCATTGGATAATCATAGAAAGTTGTTTGTTAAATT